>NC_142036.1:77722654-78022654 GCF_982192425.1 Myodes glareolus | reverse complement strand
CCAAGTTTTCTTCCTTTTAAATTGCTTTCCTCGGGTCTTTGTCACCACAGTGAAATGTCTGAAAATACAGACATGCAATTTCTAGATCTCTAGCTTGGCACACTGAATCTTCCTGTTGAAGCAACAGTGTCACAGACATCCCACCCATGGACTATAGGTTGATACTACTCCCTCTTTTAAAAAGTTTCACCATTGCATTTAGGTTTGTAGTTTTTCGTTTTTCCTTCTGATAAGAGTTCTAAGTTTTTCTTTGTCCAGGCTTCAATTAGCAGCAGAAGACTAAGGCATTTAAGAGCATATGCTGAATCTACTGCCCCTCTTATTAGGGACTCCAGGTCACAGCCACCTAACCAGCATTATTGCATGGATGTCTGCAATGGGCCTCTTGTGTGTAACTCAGTGAGTGGCATTTTTGATATCCTGCCTTTACCCTTTCTAGTTTTATAACTTTACAGTAAGTGATATCACTAATTAACTCAGTTGATTATATTGAAAATCTACAAATTACCTATAATCTCCTATTTAACCATCTCACACAACTCAATCAATAGCAAACTTGTGCCATCTCAGTATGAGCTGTATATAGTCCTTGTCCTTCTCTTTCTGCCCTTTTCTTTGAGACAGGACATCACTAAGTTAGTTATGAACTAATGAATTCAAATTGTCCCTCTGTCTCAGTCTCTTGAGTAGGTAGGATTATAGATGTCTGCCACCACAATGAACCTCAAAGATGTCTCTCATCTTCTTCACTCTTGTGGCATCTAAATAACACAAGACTCCGTACAAGTAAACATCTGTACAAGGCTCCCAAGTGTGAGCTCTGTGCCCGATCTTTATGGCACTCAGAATGTCAAATGCATCAAGTAACATTTTTATGCAATAACCATCTCCTGTGTCCTACTAAGTGTGTAATAAAAGTAACGGTACAGAGGATGGCAGACCTGTCTTTGCAGGATCTAGACCCACCTACCTCCTCAATTTTTTTTCTTCTCCACTCTCATTCTGCTCCATATTTTCTGGCCTATCTTTGACTCCTCAATTAGATCACTCTTTGGGTCTCTTGGGCCTTTCTGCTTGGGAAGTTTTCTCAGTTCTGTTTCTAAAATGATCCTCCTTCTACTACTCCGATGGAAACAGACGAATTTATTTCAGATTCTTTATAAAGCCCAGCTGGTGCTGATACATTCAGACCTCTCTCTCTTTCAAATCTAACATTCCTTCAACAGTCAGAGGACAGGCTGAGTTACAGCACTGCAAATGACTGATGAGTCTTGTGCAGTCACGTCTCACCTCAGGCAAGCCCCATCATCCTCCAGTAGTTAAACCCAAGATTACACAGCTCAAGGACAAGTTAATGAGAACTGGCAGAACATAAAGGGAATCAAGAAATTACAATAAGAAATGCACTCAAATAGAAATAGTTACGGTATATAGTAGCAGAGTTAGTGCCAGCTAAATACATCAAGCCATATTTACATTTCCATTTTATCTGTAGGGAAAAGCAGAAAAGAAAAGATAGGCATTGGGTTTGTTTGAATCTATATTTAAATTTATCCTTTGATTCTTAAGACATCACAAATATAAAGTATTACACATTGATATATAGCTTTGGCCTTGAATAGATTAAATTTACAAATTTTAGTTGACCAATGAAACACCTTGCCACAGAAATGTTGTCTTCTGACAACATATTATGTGTGCAAGTGCATTACAGTTTACAGAGCCTGCCCCCAACTGCCCTTTGGTTCTCACAATGCAGGATGCTACATCTCCCATTTTATAGTTATGGGGACTAGTGTTCCAAGATTTTATGTGATCCCACAAAAATATCATTTATAAAGGTAGTCCCAGATGGTGCTACTGTAAATCCTGGCATGTTAATGAGTAAATTGTAGTACCTCTAAACTAAAATGTTCTAGGATATAGAACATTGGTTACTGTTGGCTCAGTTACCAACTATCAAGTATGGTACTGAAAGAGTCAAGATTTTGCCTTAATGTCACCATATACAAAACCGGGTAAAATAGCAGCTCCATTAGCTACTCCACAGAACTGTATGAAGAAGCAGTGTAAGGTTCCATGTCAGGCACCCTTCCACTTGAAGTCCTGTGAATCTAATCATTAACATGTTTGTCTGCTGACATCTGTAGTTTGTCCCCATCTCCTTCAGGTCACTACTGATATGCTCCCTGATTAGATGCCTTTACTAACTGTCCAGGATATAACCGGGACCCCATCCCCAACCCTTCACTAACTCTGCTATGCAGTTACATATACATTTACTGTCTAGTGTATTTTTTTTCATCTGCTTATTTACAAATACACTATGAGCTTCACCAAAGCAAGGCTATCTACTTTTGTTAGTCCTCCAAAGCCTAGGGTCTATGGTGGCACAGAACAGATCCTTTGAATACTGACCTAACAAATGGATCAAAGCACTGGATGAGCTACTTGGACAAATACTTGTGATATTATTGGAATATAATCTTCTAATCCTGCCCTGGCCTGTCTTCCATGTGACAAGTAATGCATAACATTTCTCACATTAAAATATGTCTTCAATAAATGTTGTAACTCATAAAATTATATCAGCTAGAAGATCACAGGATTAGAAAACACATATATGTGATAATTAGTTACTAGAGCATAAGCACAGATGACAACTTAAGTCTTATCAAAATCATCAAACATTCTGCTCCTATTTCAACTCTTAGCATCAGACACTGATCCACCACACAGAGCCCTGGAGGCTGTGAAAAGGTTGGAAAGTATAGGCAACATTTCTCATGACAAGGGATTCTTGAAGAACTAGAGGTCACATATGGAGGAGAAAGAAGAAAAGAGATGGAATGGTGGGAGCAAGCACTAAGCTGTATCTGAAACAGAGAGAGGGAAGGAGGATTTGAATATTGCCAGACCTTAATGTCACATGTGCTTCTCTGTATGGCTAAACTGCTTCACAGTTAAAAAAACAAGAACCATAGCAGTGGATTATCTTCATCACAGATTACAAAAGGTGCTGACTATCTGCTTCTCAAAGTTGGAAGACACCTTGGCAAGGATCCAGCACTATAGATGAGGAGGGAATGGGACATCTCTTATGACTGAGCTGAGCAACTGCCAAGTGTGGCCAGGCAACCGACTATGGAACTGCCAGGGAGGATATACAGGCTTTGGAAACAAACTGCTGTGGGCCACAGTTAGGGTGAGACATCCAGGCAGAATTGGTTGCTGTTCTATGGCTTTGCTCAGTGCCAAGTGCGTGCTGTGTGCTCTGAGTGGCAGATGCAGAGAAGTCATAAGATACATCATGGGGAAGTGCTGCTGGAACCATGAGCTTATAATTATTCAATTCTAAATTAATTTTTGGTCATGAGTGTACAGAAATCTCTTACTGTTTCAATTATATAACCCTGTGGTGTTATGTCCTACAGTTTAAGAAGATGTGGCTTAAAGGTCAATTTATTTAAAAATTAAGAACACATGGATCAGCCCCATCCACAACTGAATAGAAGAGATTAATGCTATTCAAAGCATGATCATCATACCATGCTATCTGGTGGTGTTATATAACAGAAACATCAAGAGGGGACTGACATAGAGCAGCAACAAAGAAATGGGAGAACTCCTTCATCTACCAGAATTTAACATGAGCTGATCTTCACCCATGTCATACTTCCAGCATTTCTTTTTTACCATAGTTTTACTAAGGGACTGGTCTTGACCAATCAAAAGCTGAAGAACAGGCCTAGCACTACAGGTAGTTTCAGGAGTACCGTTAGATGAATTGGGACTTGAGTTCTGTTTCTGAATTTATATAGTTTTTTATTTGCAGTTTTGTGTTTTATGTTCCAGCAAAGGGATGTTTCCAACTTCTTATGGCGAGGAAAACCTTTCTAAAAATATTTGTGGTTTAAGTCACAGAAATTAGAATAAAGCATGAGGTTCTGGTACGTTTACATCTTCTTTCTACTCTACTCCTAACAATGAGCACAAAATCTACTGCACTAGTTCCAACTGAACTGCAAAATAAGCAACCTTTATCAAGTAAAGGTATAATTAATAAATGCAGTATTGATCAATGAATGCCCCATTCCTTTCCTAGGTTGAAGTTTATAGACCACAGTAGATGCCATATAAATCAACCAACTGATCAAACAAACAAACTCAAATAATCCTAAGAACCAAAAGAAATATGGTCTTGCATTGAGAACTTCAGTAGCATTTCAGCAGCGGTTTATAGGCAGGATTCAATACACAGGTATTCAACCCGCATTAGAAATGGTGTGCACGCTGGATGGTGGTGGCACATACCTTTAATCCCAGCACTCCAGAAGCAGAGGCAGGAGAATCTCTGAGAGTTTGAAGCCAACCTGGTCTACAAGAGCTAATTCCAGGACAGGCTCCAGAGCTACAGAGAAACCTTGTCTCAAAAAATGAAAAAGGAGGAGGAAGAGGAAGAGAAAGAAGAGGAAGAAGAAGGAGGAGGGAGAGGGAGAAGAAGAGGGAGGAGGAGGAGGAGGAAGAAGAAGAAGAAGAAGAAGAAGAAGAAGAAGAAGAAGAAGAAGAAGAACAAGAACAAGAAGAACAAGAACAAGAAGAACAAGAATAAGAAGAAAAAGAAGAACAACAACAACAAGAAGAACAACAAGAAGAAGAACAACAAGAAGAACAAGAAGAAAAACAAGAAGAAAGAAAGAGTTTCAAGTGTCATTCATGCTGAATTTTAAGTGAGTACTAGGAGAATTGCCATAGTTTTCATCAGAAGAACTCCGACAGTTAAGAGTAAGTAGTTTTCACTGTATAACAAACCAAATTTGCTACAAAGAAATATGACACACAAAGTTGACAGATTGCTATGAAAGCTTGTAAAACGGAGCACGTAAAGGGAGTCCAACTCTTACCCCATTTTATTCTTTAACCAGAAATCTAGATACTCTGTTCATCTAAGCACAGATAAGGCAACATCTTTTTGAGTGAGGTGCTGCATGGAGAACACAAAGACCAGAGGAGAAATTCCAGCCAATCAAAAATAAACGCAGCCATCTCAGCTATGGAATTCACAGTAAAATGTCTACAGATTTTTTTCTAAGGAGAGATTTAAATCTCTTTAACCAATCTAACATTTCCTGATTGTGGCTACTAGCATGCATATTTGAATGGATTTATTTGTTCTATTCAAGTACAAGAGAAGCATTGTTATCTTTTTGGAAGTGTTTTGTTTGTTGGTTTATTTAAAGAAAAGTTATAGATAACTGAGTCTTGTTTAGTATGACTTCAAAGATCCAAACACAATCAGAGAATATTTATTTCTTAAAGTGTGAGAGTGAGGAGGTCAAAGACATCAGTATTACATGGGATCTAGCTTTAAATTCAGAACCTCAGGCTCCACCCATATAATGAATCGGAATCTGCCCTTTATCTCCTCACTGATAGGCATGCACATTCAAGTTTGAAATACTGGTTTGCTAACTTAGAGTGATGGACTTTTTCAGAGTGAAGACCTAAGAAATTACAGTTGCTTAATTGTCTGGAAAATATGACTTTTCCTAGACCATACTTTCTAGGAGCATCATGTCATGAAAAAATTTGTGTGCATATATTCTGTGCAGGAATCATAGAATAAAGAAATTAAGAGTAGGAAGAAAATGCAATGGTGCACCTGATACACTCCAGCATTTGAAGAGAGTCAAAGTGTTGTGCAACTCCATACTACAGAACCAAAATCATTAATACTAAAATCCATTTTCAATTATGACTTTCTTTTGTTTGATATGGTCTCACTATGTAACCTTGGAACTTGCTATGTAGAGCAGGCTGTCCTTGAACTCACAGAGATCAACTTGCCTATGCCTCTCCAGTCCTGGGATTAAACTTGTGCACCACCATGACCACCAACTTTTCTTAATCACATCAATTCATATAAAGTTCTTACAGATAAGTCTTATAAAAGACAAAAACAAAAACTAGATGAAAGGATGGGAAAAGCAGAAGGAGAAGGCTGTGATTATCCCCTGTACTTTGCATACTATTTGACAAGGTACTGGACTCACATGGGGACAGCAGCAGCCTCATACATTCTTCAGTGGAAAGGGTATGAGAAGAAGCTATAGCCAAAATGGCAGATAGCAAACACAGAGTACAATGCAGTCTCTCTGCGGCAGCAGGAACACTATACATACTCAAAGAGCATCTCTTGGAACTCTACCTGTTCATTTAGAAATTAGCTGCATCCCAATGCTGGGAGAACTCACCTTCACACATAAAGCATGTATGAGACACCCATCTCACACTGCAGCAAAACTTAGTATGTGTTTGAGGATTAAACACTAGAGATAAAAGTTTAAGAATCTTAAAGAAAGGATGCAGACACGACCTTTTGTGAGTCTTGAATCAAAATTAGCTTTTTAAGATATGAAACTGAAAGTACACGAGACAAAAAAGAAGGCTGGACAGAATTTCATTAGAAACATTGCCACTAATATACAGAATGCAATAACATATTTTTAGATTTATTTTATTTAAATGTATGAGTGTTGTGCTATCATTCATGTCTCAGCACTGTATGTGTGCCTGATGTCCATAAAGACTAGAAGAGGGTGTCGGATGGCCTAGAACTGGAGTTGCAGATGGATGTCAATCACCATGTTGGTGCTGGAAACTGAACCTGGGTTCTCTGCAAGAGCAACAAGTGCTCTTTACTGCTGCTGAGCCATCTCTTCAGCCCCAAAGAAAATACTCCTTAACCTGGTGATGCAAGCTGTATCCAAAATACATAAAGAGCATTCTAGCAATAAAATGATACACCAACTTTTTCAAGTATGTACAACCTACATCAAAACCCAGCAAAGCCACTTTTGGGTATATATCCAAAGGATACTCAAGCATGCCACAAGGACATGTACTCAACTATGCTCATAGCAACATCATTAGCCAGGACCTGGAAATGACCTAAATGTTCCTTGACTGAAGAATGAATATAGAAGATGTGGTACATTTATACAATGGAGTACTACACGGCAGAAAAAATAATGACATCTTGAAATTTGCAGGCAAATGGATGGATCTAGAAAACAGCATATTGAGTGAGGTAACTTAGATCCAGAAACAAATATCATATGTACTCACTCATAAGTGGCTTTTAGATATAAAGCCTACAAATCACAATCCCAGAGAACCTAGACAACAAAGAGGACCATTAGAGAGACATAATGGATCTAATGTACATGGGAAGTAGAAAAGGACAAGATCTCCTGAGTAAATAGGGAGCACAGGGACCATGGAAAAGGGTAGAAGGGGAGAAGAAAGGGATGGGAGCAGAGAAAAATGTATAGCTCAAGAAAATCAATAAAAAAGAGAGCTGAGAAAAATGTAGAGCTCATTAAAAATTTGTAAAAGGTAAAATAAAATAGCAATAAAAGAAAAAGACAAAAAAGATCTGTTTCATCCCCTCCCTGTGTCTCCAAAGGCTTTAATAAATCCTTGAATGTACTACATTCAAGCTACACCTGTAGCTCTGCCTTGTACATTAATTTTGAGGGTTGGTGAAATGGAAAATTTTCTTACTGAAAACTGAATTTGATATGTGCATATTTGCTAACAGGGGAAGCGATGGGCAAGATTAGGTAAACACATATATAATATACTTGCATAGGCACTGTCTTAATCTGGGTTTTATTGCTGTGATAAAGCACCATGACCAAAAGCAACCTGGGGAGGAATGAGTTTGTTTTATCATATAATATACAGTTAGGGAGTCAGGTCAGGAACTCAAGCAGGAACCTGGAGACAGAAACTGAAGAAAAGACTATGGAGGGATACGGCTCACTGAATTTTCCCTCGTAGTTTTCTTAGCCTGCTTTCTTACACAAGCCAGGTCTACAAGCAAGGGGGAGACACTACCCACATTGAGTTGAGCCCACCCACATTAATCACTGATCAAAAAAATGTCCTAAAGATTTGCCTATGGACAATCTGATAAAGGAAGATTTTTAATTGACGACCCTCTTCCTAGATAACTCAAACTTGTGTTGAACTGAGAAGTACTAACCAGGACAGGTGATTACTTAGGGCAGTGGCTGTAAGACTGAGTTCTCAGAAAACATCAGCTGCTAAGATGAAATCATAGTAATGTGCCTGTAATGGAGAACAAGCTACAGAGCTGACGGAATCTAGGCGGGACAGGCTGGGAGATTAAAACTCCATCCACACTCCACTAGAGTGTGAAATAGAACAAGAAGAAGGAAACCTTGGGGGAAAGTGTGGCGTTCCAGGCTTTTTTCACATCTAGTCATTATGACTCTCATGAGCAAGTTTTTATCTTTTCACAGTAAATGAATGGAACATTAAACATCTAGATGTCAAAATTTACCACAAACTAAACTTTCAACACTTCTCATTTTCTCACGCTTAACTCTCCCAGACGCCATGCAGCTCGCTACCTCTTTTGTTGTTTCAGTGGACCCTGAAGCTCCGCAGCAGGCCTGGTGATGTCCTTAGGAAAGCTGGGTCAGAGGGGCGCAGGGCTCCTTGTATTGGTAGAAGGTACATACCCGCCACATCATGCCACTATCTAAAGGATGCATCAGTGCAGCTGTTTGCTAGGATGCTGCCACTCAGACCTGCTTCTAGTGGCTTTTTTCTGACAATTTGAAAATATCTGCTCATGAAAACCTTCAACTTTTGTCAGTGTTTCAGCAATACTATCTAATATTTTCATTTCCAGCTCAAAAACTTGAAGGCATTCCTTTGAAGGCAATATTATTTTTTTTTCCCTGTTGATGATGTTTTAAACTGTTTTTTTTTTTTGTTTTTACCTAGTTTGATAAAAGCAGAGCCCAAAGCTCCTGAGCAAATACATGCTTTTGGCAGTTCTCCTTATTAAAACACACTATAGTTGACATGAATTGAAAAGGTTCTATTACTCAGCAATTCTGTGCCCCCAGAAGAGTTGGTGCTCACAGAGAGCCTTAGTAAGCTTGGTCTATCTCTCCCACAACACAAGAAACTCCTGTTGACAAGTGGAGGCCATCTTTTCGTGAGGACTGCTACCTATATGACCAGCTTTTAGGAAACAGAAACAGGGTCCAGTTACTGGGAATTCTCTGCATGCTACGACCACCCAACATGATGTCAACATGAAACCTTGAGGTCTGGTGCATGGCATGTGCTGTTGGCAATGTGAAAGACACAGATATCAAAGGCAAGGACTAGTTATTTAGTAAATGGGGAGTGAAAACCAGATACGTCAAACTGAATTTCAAATAGCCTCAACCTCAAAAAGAATTAACTTTTTGAGAAGTTCATACATGCATGTGATGTATTTTGATCACATATACCTCCATATTTCTGCTTCTCGCTTCTCCCAGATCTGCCACCACTCCCTCTCAACTCAATTTCCTTTGCTTTTTTAAACCGTATAGTCCCAACTTACGCTGCCCAGTGACTTCAGGGTGTGGGGCCAACCACCACAGTGTAGCTGGCTTACCAGAAACTTTATCCTTAAACAAAAAGGATTTTTCCTCTCCCGGAAGCCATATATGGTGGCTCAGCCAGACGTGGGTCTGACTCCTGCCTTTCATACTAGAATATTCCCTGGCTGAGTCGCATGCAGGCAACCACAGCTGCTGCGAGTTCACAATGCACTGATCTTGTTCAGTCCAACCGACAGCTTTGCTTCAATCCTCCACATCTCAGGCTATCACAGTCTTCTCATGCCCCTTTCTGAGACAGGGAAGGGGATGGAATACAGATGTCTCACAGGCCCAGATGTGGCTGAGCACTCCACAAATGCTTTTTCTCTGCACTGTGACCAGCTGTGAGTTCCCGAGTTAAAAACTGATCACTATAAGAAGCCACATCTCCAATGAGGACTGAAAGACACACAAACCCACGGGCACAGAGATAGGAATGTGGAGCCTCTTCAACTTTTAGTAATTGCAGTTTCATAAGAATGACACATAATCTTTTTAAACTTCATTTTTCTCATCTGTAAAATGTCTACCTAGAGAGATGGGTTGAGGACTCAAAGAAATTTCTGTGATGTTTTTAATTCATGCAATGTCATACATAATATCTCCATGAAGATAGAAATAAATTCTGTTTTCTGTGGAATCAAGAAAAGCCTGGGGTGAGCTATCTTTAAAATGCACAGCCAAAGGCATATCTTCTTCTTGCAATGGCCAGGCTAGCATTGCTGTGAACGTAATCTCATTTCCCCTTGCTAAATCTTGGAAGCTGTACTTCTGCTTACTTCAAAACTTTTCTGTCTCTGCAATTTACCGAGCTGTATAAGTACACAGAGATAATGCACATTCCAACAGAATCTCTGATGCTGGATAAATGGATCCTTCCTTTTGTTGACCTTGACTTGCCCTTTATGTTATATCTTCCTGTGAAATCCTTCATCCTTATTCCACCTTAAGAACAGTCTACATAAAAGGGGGAACATTTAAAGTGTCATGGTATGCTATCACTACCCCCAAAATCTGCTTAAGATATTGTAATAGGGGTTCTGGGTCATTAAAAGACTTAAGAGAAAGAATGCTTTGGATTCTCACTGCTTTGGAGTCAAAGTTCTAATCTTTAATGGTGTTGTTATATTGTTAAGTATCCTTGCCTTTTGCCCATATTTTAAATTTTATGGCAAAGTGCTCTGACAAAGAGATATAGAGAAAAAAATTGCAAACACACAAGTATCTACTGCCCAATAAGGGAAAAACAAACAGAAAGAAACACTGGTGCTTTCATATAAAATCTGTGACACTATAGTGGTATTTTATTTGTATTTTAATAAATAAATCTTGCCTGGCAATCATACTGCAGAGTTAAGCACCTACAGGTCAGGGAGTGGTGGCACACATCTTTAGTCCCAGGACTCAAGGTCACCCTGGGCTATGTGAGAGTGAATCTGCCAAAAAAGAGAAAGACAACTCACACAAAGGTGTACCCAGCACTCGGGAGTCACCCGCCTTTAATCCCAGCACTAGGGATGTGGAGACAGGAATAATAGGGCTGGACAGAGAGGGGATATAAGGCAGGAGACAAGAGCTCACTGCAGTCTGAGGTTTAGTGGAGTGCATTGCCGTCATGTTGATGGCAGATCGCCCCTTTGTTTCTCTGAGTCTTGGTAGAGGTAGGAACTCTCTAATGGCTTGGCTGCTTTGCTTTTCTGATCTTCAGCTTGTACCCCAATATCTGTCTCTGGGTTTTTATTATCCACGCTACATGACACTGTCCCTGTCTTCAGCAAAGCTGGCCAAACATCTGAATGAAATGTTAATGATACACACACATTAATACTATGTATGTGTAATCATAGCCATATATTCATAGATATATAACCACATTCGATATATTTAACATTTTATGTTGATAAACTTTCTACAAGAGGGTAGCATAGGAAAGAATCCTTCCTATACATCATTAAAATACCACCATGCTACCATATATTTTCTATTTTTAAGTAACTAAGTTCATTTTTTTTCAATATTGCAAGCTATGCTATCCAAACACTCTGTCTTCTTAAAAGGAAGTCAGGTTCTCCAGAGTGCACGTAGTAGCTGAGCCATCTTACACCTTCAGATGCCGTTTGCTCTCCTACACACATACAGACTAGCTGAAGAAGAAGGTCTTAGTATTGAGGATCAGACATTTCTTATCATTCCTTCTAAAATCAAATAAGAGTATAGAAAATGAGAAAGGTCATTAACAGAAATGCCAGTTCACTTCCCATTCACAAGTGTTAAGGTTTCCTCTGCTCTACCCCTTCCTTCACTGTGCTTATCCACCAAGCTTCAAGAACTTTCTCTGGGCTGATGGATTTGTGTTCTTGCTTTTAGTGGGCACCAGGTGTGTTCATGAGTCACTGGCTTTTCCTACCCCAGCAATGGAGTCATATTCACATAAATTAAAAAAAAATCACTAAAAATACCTGAGTACACTCAGAAATACAATGTTTTTAAATCCAAGGCAGCAGTAAAGAAAAAAAAATCAAAAATAAATCCAAGGGTAGCCAAGAGTCACAACCTACTTTTAGTTCTTACACATGTAGATTGTTGCAGGAATGGTGGCACACACATATCTCTAAAGGAAGCATTTGTGAGGCTGAGGCAGGAGGATCAAAAACTCAAAGGCCAAAAAAAAAAAAAAAAACCAAAAACTCAAAGGCCGTCCGGGCTACATAGTAAGTTCGAGGTCATTGTACTATATTGTGCTATCTCAAAACAAAAACAAAACAAAGTAAGAAGAACTAACTATTCTTGTTTGGTGATTCCACACTCTACACTCTTAGAAGCCACTGTGCCTGTCTAATTGTACAGAGAATTCAAAGAGACATGCATACATTTATCATCTATCACAGTCTATGCTCATTGCTGTGCTGGCTCTAGGGAACAGACAGATGACTAACCGACAGTCTGCAATGTGGAGGACCTACACGGCTGAATCTAACATGCCAGAATACGACATGTAACCGGTCACCTTACCCTGTAAACTCTTTCCTGGGTAGAAAAGTCTGTGAGGGAAGTTGGTGGAACGTAAGGTCATAATAGCTGTTGAACTCCTCTGTCTTCTATTTTATCCCCTATTTTATTTTCTAATACTTAGAGCTAAGATATAAAAAGTATGTTAGTACTGTTCTAAGGCTAATACATTCCATTTAGTAAGCAACACAGTCATATCTAATATTTAATGGTTAATATAGAGATATTGTGGTGGTTTGAATAAGAATGTCCTGCAAAGGTCCCCATATAGTTGAAGGCTTAGTCACCAGGGAGTGGAACTCTTTGATAGAGTGGAACTCTTTGATAGGGTTAGAAGGATTAGGAAGTATGGCCTTGCTAAAGGAAGTGTGTCCCTGGAGCCCGGCTGTGAGGCTCTAGGCCCTGGTCTACTCTCCCTTTGCCTGTAGATGAGAATGTAGCCTGAAGTAACTGCTCCAGCACCTGCCTGAATGCTGCCATGTTCACTGCTTTGATGAAAATGGTTTAAACCTCTGAATCTGTATGCAAGCCCCAGTTAAACACTTTCTCTCCTAAGAGTTGCCTTGGTTATGGTGTCTCTTCACAGCAATAGAATACTGACTGAAACCCATATGGAAATTCGTATGGGTGAATTCATGTTGAACTGCACTAAATGGTGAAGAATTCTGAATACATTTTTATTTACTTATTCAAAAACAGTGATTCAGGATCCAAAGAGTTCTATTGCGTACTATAAGACACATCAACCTGCGCAGAGCCTTGGCTCAGCTTCCAGTTTTGCACAAAGTACATAGTAAATGGTTCAACACAGAACCTGGGTGCTGGGGGTCAGAACCTTTCCTCCCATTACTAGCAAAACTGAAAGAGCCTGATATCGGTCAAACCATGAGAGGTGCAATACAACAGAAGTGACATTGATCAGAAAACATAGTGTGAGATCGTAATGCAGACTGGCGGGGGATGGGTGGGGTGGAGTCTTCATCTTGTTCTATCCAGTAATTCCTCTTCCTGGAGATGTCAAGGAGAAGCCTTAGCATTTTCCCATAACCTCTACAGGTTACCTGAACTACTTCTCAGAAACCAGAGATTCAACAGTTTAAGATTTACAAGAACACAGACACAGGACAGTCTGACAGGAGTAATCAATTAATTCATTGTCTTTAGAAATCCCTAAACAAGTTCACATAGTAGGTCTTAAAAATATTTTACATTCTGAAAACGTCCTAAGCCTCCATCCTGTCCCTACATTGAAATGGGAGGGCAGAAGAATTCAACTCGAACACTACTTCTAACTTACATGGAATTTATCTTCCACCTCCAATAAAAATAGAAACAGTATTTTTTCTTCTGCCAAAAGTCCCTGAAATATCTCACCAAGGAAGAAAACTGGAAAAGGGCCAGTGTTTCTGATGGTTGGAACATAAAAGCAGAGCTTGGACAGTATCATTAAAGTGGAAGCACTATGCAGTGTAGGCATTGACATATCCTTGCTCTGCTGACTGCCTCGTTTAGTTAACTTTTGGCAATGGATTTTATTTTTGTTTTTTCCTTTTAATTCTTCTTCCTTGCATGAACAAATAAGCATTTATTTTATGTCTAATCAGTCTAGAAAGTTCTCCTGGAAAACTGTCAAAAGAAAAAGTCTTTCCAAAGGAACTAAGGGGTGTAAGTGAAGTAAGGGATGGTCAGGGGAGGTGTAACCACTTTTTAAAAACAACTTCTTTGGAGTCTTGGAGATGCCCACACCTCCCTGGCTACCCACACAGCTATCTTCCTACATATACATGACACGGAGTTAGTATCAGGGGCATCCTTTGGGGCAAATAATCCCTTACGATAAGCACGCCAAATAATTAAGCTTTTACATACTTTATTTCTTTTTTTTTGAAAGTAATTTTATTAAATTATAAAAGTTTCCATTTCCGCCCCTCTTCCCAACACCCTCCCACTCCCCCCACTCCCTCTCCTCCTCCCTCTTCGTCCCTTAGGGCAGTCAGGGTTTCCTGCCCTGTAGGAAGTTCAAGTTCCTCCCCCCTCCCTCCAGTTCCAGGAAGGTGAGTATCCAAACAGACTGGATCCCCAAAATCCAGTATATGCAGAGGAAACAAGTCCCAGTGTCATAGTCAATGGCTTTTCAGAAAGACTTCGGGCCAGCCACATTCAGAGAATCCGGCCAAATTCCGAGAATCTGGTTAGATCACGTCCTCGTTCAGTCCCAGTCCAACTGGCCTTGGTAAACTCTCATTAGATCCGTCCCCTTGTATCAGTGGGTGATAGCATCCCTCGCAGTCCTGATTTCCTTTTTCATGTTCTTCCTCCTTCTGCTCCTCCTTTGGACCTTGGGGGGCTCAGTCCGGTGCTCCAATGTGGGTCTCCATCTGAATCGCCATCCATCGTCGGATGAAGGTTCCCTCTGATCTTGCCTTCCTTGCTCACGTTCTCTTTCCTTCTGCTCCTCATTTGGACCTTGGGGGGCTCAGTCCGGTGCTCCAATGTGGGTCTCCGTCTGTATCGCCGTCCTTCGCCAGATGAAGGATCTGGATGGGAGCTGGGATGGCAGGCGGGAGGGGGTAGCCAGCACTGCAGGGCGACCTGGGCGTCTATGGGGTCGGGGAACGCCCAAGCTCCTCCTCACCGGGACCCTGCCACGGCCCGAAGCAAACTCACCCCACATACTTTATTTCTTGTATTATGGAAAAAATACATAGAATGGAAAGCTCCAATCTGCTTGATTGTTATTGTTTTGGACCTGCTAAGAAAATCTGTAACTACAGCAGAAGAAAAAGTTGAAAATAAGTAAATCATGAATTATGATTTTAAAATATTTTCAATGTAGATGCTAAGCACTTTCCAGCAGAGTTATGGAAGAGCTCTGAGCGTGACCATATCCCAGCCTATACCTAGGAGTCTATGTACATGTGGATAGATAAATGGACCTTTTTTCACTTGATCAATCATTTGTAAATAGAAAATAACACTGTGAACAATCTTTTTGTGTGTGAAGATCTTATGGGGGATCAAATGGGTGACATTTGACATGTGACTTTCAAAATTATGTCTGGGGAAAAATTGAGTGTTATAAAAGTTTTATCACCAGTTACTATTAAAAATTTATAATTGCTGCTTGCCAACATTAGCTTCCTGATTTGAAAACCATGGAGTAAAATGCAAACATTTTGATGAACAAAATCAAGCAAAATCTTGTGTGTAGACTATTCTTACTAAAAATTTGAGCTATAGAGATTTACCAGGGGGTGGATGCCTAGTGCTCTTCTCATGCTGTATGATATGCATATGCTCTTATGTGGAAGGCATGTGGACCCACTCTTCAAGAAGAATGTTTATGGAATGCAGGCTGTTGACATTTTTTAGATGCCCACCAGAACTACATGATAAAGCCCTAATGCTGAAGAACCACATACTTCAGTCACGGGACACAGAGAAATCAAGCTGGGACTGAGAAGGAAATTTCTTCTTGACCAGTTAGTATTCATAGAGCCTGAAGGTGCTATGCAGGCAGCTGGGATAGGGGCATCAACAGTCTCGGCAGACATTGGACCTGCATAGTATGATATCAACTTTCTAGACGAGATATATCCATTGGTGCAAGAACAGCATGACTGTGCTGGGGTGACCAACTGCTTTGTGACTGGGATCTGAGGCAATTTCCAGAGGAGAGAATACATGCTTGGTCCTGTAAACTCAATCCAAAGTTTACAAGCAGTGAGATCATGGGTCCTACATCTACTACTGTCGTAGTTTCCAATAACCTTTCCTCTAGAGACATCTTCAAGGAACAGTTGGCTTCTGTGTAATCACTTCTGACGCTGTCTTTCTCCATAAGTTTATGCAGCAACAGACTCTGGACTCGGTGCTTCTCACATAAGAAACACAATGCAGAAGCATTCCTTTGGGAGAAATTAGCATAAATGTGCTTCAAATATGTTTGAGGTTCTTTTTCTTTATTATGCTCTCCCCTCACTCAGCAATCTATGGTAACATTTAGAGTGAAAAACTCCTAAACCTTTATGTCTTCAACTTTAATAACAAGTTTTTCCCTTCTATTTTTGGGGAACATATAATCAGCCAGGGTCAAATTCTCATTCATCTTAGTTTATTGCACAGATAGCCTTTGAATTACTCTCTGGTCTGGTTACATTTCTACACACATCAACAACTGAGTAGGCGGAGGAAAGGGGAAAAGAAACCAGCGAATGGACCTTCAAATACTTTTCCTATATCAAAACAGTTCATCAGGATTTAGGCTAATAATCCCCTACTGGATTAATCTACCAGATCGCTCTTCTCAATTTCCTCATGAACCTTAGACCTCTGCGTACACAGACAATTGAGTACAGGGAATGGTGAAGAGACAGCAGAGAATCGAAATATAAAGGGGCCTTCTGATACCCCGCCTGTAGCAAAATAGTCCAGCTGAATTTAAAATAATAATCCCCTACTGGATTAATCTATCAGATCACTCTTCTCATTTTCTTTATCAAACAAGCCCAAACTATATAAAAGAATATAGGGAAAGAAGAGGGTCTAGACACTTGCAATACTGTGGAAAGATCTAGATAAGAGAGAGAATATTCTAGAAGGTGGAAAGACTGAAGTTCACCTTTCATTAACCTTACACTCTGTCAATATTTCCTTTTCCTTTGTTGTTTTTTTCTTCTCGGTTTTGTTTTTATTTTCATCATAGCCATATGCTAATACGTTCATTTACAATTTTAATAGTGTCTCTAGATCATAAGCACATTATTTCTGCTTGCACCAGCTTAGGAGTCTATTAACAACTTCACACTGTGAAAACAAATTAGAATTGGATAACCTACCCAGTTTTTGACACCACTTTCTAGCTCTTTAGTAATCGCTTCAGATTCTGACAACCCTAAATATAGCAGCAAGGAACACATAGCTGAAATAATTTAGCATCTCAGTGATTAAAGCAGAAACATGCAGTCAGTAACTCACAGGCTCAACAGCACTTGCAGCTGTCATACCTAATCATTGTTTATTTCAATTTATTCACTCCAAAGGTACTTCGAGACAACCATGTGCTGGCAGAATTGGAATATTTCTAATAATCTGCCTCACTGGCATTAAGAAGACAGCTTTTAATTCTAAAAACTCTATGAGGGGAAAAAAAAACCAACAAATCACTATATATCAATCCAAGCCATTGTTAGGTTGGAAATTCTATTAAATCTCAACATGTGTCAGATTATGAAAAATGGCGGTAGATCATTTCACAAGACCAAGACCAATGGCAGGCAACAGAAGGAAGCACAATGCAAGGACTGAGGGAAAAACCCTTCACAGCAATGCAGAACATCCTGGAAGCTGCAAGCTAAAAAGTCCACCCTTGAAAATTCTGTGCCTGTTACCAAGCAGGACATGCCACCTCAACAAAACCTGTAGTTTTGTGGGATGTTATTCTCTTGGGAAAGCAATGGGCCTCATAGATAAAGTTGTTAAGAACTTAAGGCATCCAAAAGGCCTTTCAACCTTCCACTGTCACAGATATTTGGCCCACATGATGAACTCCTCTTTCATGGACTGTTTTGTATCTTCAGCAGCTTCAAGGCATACTGTACTCCAGCAAAATCCCAGACTTCTGAAAGTCTACATGCATATGCTTGGGGCCATGCATAGCTTAGACAGTACCCTGTCTCACAGAAGATGATCTGGTCTCTCCCAGGAGTCTGCAGAAATTTAAAGCAGTGGTCCACAGTAGTAAAAAGCCCTTGTGCCCGTGTCGGCAGCTTCAGGGAGTTTCATTGTTGAATTCCCAAAGAAGCTGATAAGCATTTGTCTGCTTTCCCATTTAGATATTTCAATAGGAAAAGAATACACAACACAAGAGGAATTCTGTCCAATTGGAAATTTACATCAGCAGCAAAATGTTCTAGCTTTAACGGCCTAGGTAGAGAAGTAAAGCCCTACAGAGGACGGCCGAGTGACCTCCACTTCACCCAGGACATTGTTCAATGAAATGGAATGACTACTTTCCTTTAATTGTTTCCCTGTTCCTCCTCTATGATTGTAGGCATTTAAAGAAGTATCATTTTATAAGTTTCCAAAACATAATATTTTTTTTAAAAAAAGCATGACATACACAGGGATTAATGCCTCTTACAAATCTGTAAGTTATCTGACACAAAATTCAGTCTCAAAGTATGGGATACCTTCTTTAAGGTTGTTGGCCAGGGTCAGGGGCCTCTGAGACCTTCAAAACAATACAGGCTGTTACCATTCCTCTTGGCTGTTCATCACACTTGGTTTTAAGACCTACTACTGAACATACCCTATACTTGGATCCCAGGACATGGACAAATCAAGCTGGTGATGATCTAGAAGCTTCTACCCTCATGGCAATTTTTCCATAGGGCAGAAGTTACTTTGAAGACTTTTAGGAAAGAGAAGCCATCAAGAGTCTAACTCAGCTGCGAACCCTAAGAGTTATAATAACTAGTCTGGAAAGATATGTCTGTGGGTACAGAAGTGCTACGTATGTTCAGGAGGGAGCCAGAAGCTTTCTCATTAGATTTAAGGCCCACTCCATAGGAGCAAACTCATGCCTGGTCCTTTAAAACCAGTCAAAAACCTGTAAGCCACAATGACAGGGAGAATCTATCATCATTTTGCTAAAGAACATAGTATCAAGTGGGCAGGTATATAATTACCCTCATACTCTGATTAGTACAGCTGCCATGCCTCATAAGGGAATTCGTCTTTTTGTGATGGATGGTAGTTGACACGGAGACTCGCAACTGGTCAGATAAGAGACTGTGGAGAGTGCAGCCGCAGATGGGACATCTATATTATACCCTTGCCCACAATGCCTGGGGAACCACACAAGAAAAGAGGGGGCAGAAATACTGTGGAGAGCAGGGTATGGGGAGGACTCCTTCAAACACTGCCTTCTAGACATGGTGGAGCTGTTGTATTCAGGAACTCACCTCAGCCACTTTAGTTGCTGAAAGAGCCACACAAAATTAAGTAGCCAATGTTTCAGCATGGCTAGGGTAAAGAGCTCGCGAGGTGTTACCCCAGCTGAGGAGTGGTGGCCTTAGCTCCTGGGGAAGGGAGAGTCGGGTGTTTTCTACAGATGCAGCCCCTTGAGATCGCACATGCTTCTGAGAAGGGACACAAATCTGCGTGCACAAGGGCAGCACATCTTTAACTGAGTGGGCTACAAAAAAGAAATGAAGAGAATCTGAATGTGGGAGGGAGGTGGAGAAAATTTGAGGTTTTGTGGAATGAACATGATCAGAATACATTGTACATACATATGAAATTGTATGTGTGGGAGTATTTATGCACATGTGTACACACACACACACACACACACACACACACACATCCATCTTCATAGCTAGTTAGCTAGCTGGCTAGACATCTGAGAGAAGGGGCAGTCGACCAAACAATCGGGCTGGAGAGAGTCACGATAACATGCCTCTGACTCACAAAACAGCATTTCATTACATGTAAGAATGAACAAAACATTGCTTCCCAGTTGCAAGGTAGAAATTTTTAGAGTCACCCTAAATGAAAAATATTTCCCAGGCTACAGGTATAGAAATACTTATCTTATTAAATTTCTTCACCATTGTTAGTGCTTTCGTTGGCAACAAACAAATCTACTTTTGGAGGTGAAATCCCTCTGAAGCTGTGCCATATCCCTTCAATGGCTAATCAGACCATCGGGTAAAGCAGACCCACAATGAATCTCACAGAGACAACATGGAAATGTCACAGTTCCTGCATTTTACTAAAAATATATAATATTTCAATATAATTAACTTTTTTCCACTGAACTTTTAGTTTTTGAAGAAAAGTCATATTAGAAAAAAACAGACAATCCCTTTCATGATAAAATCTTCACTTTATATTTCTCTGGCCGTGGTATTGTGGTATTGAGACTTTATGGACAAATTATTAACTGCACATAGTATTCTAAGAAGAAATTATGATCAACTGTTATAGTGAAAATGTTCTCTGCTTATTCAAGGCAAACTAAATAAATCATTTCATTGTCCAAGAGATCTCACTTAGGGTGGAGTTAGTGCATAGGAACTACTAACACTATACAGAAACTTCAAGAGACATTCTTCTCTGATAGACCATATAGGTTAATAAAACTGAAACAGTACCTAAGATGCATGTGATAATAGGAAAAGAAACTTTGTTTCATAAGCAGCAATATGTTAAAATGACTGCCATTTTATTAAGTATATTTTGTATCCTCCACAAACTACTATTTAGCCCTACCAATATGAAAAAGTTTCATGTTAAGAGTTACTTCCTGTTTTCCTCCTTATTCTTTTGAGCTTCCACAAAACTTAGTTGGGCTATCTGCTTTTATAGCCTATCCAGATTTACCCCTAAAATAGGGTTCTTTTTAAAATCTAAGAACACAGTTCATCGAGTTTCATCGCATAGTGCTATCTTTGCAGAATATTCAATTTCATGGAATATTAAAGAATACATGACCATATTAAATTTTTAAAAATAAATTTATTTAGGAAATTTCAATTATATCTTATATTTTATCAAAAATGGTTATAATATTTAATGTAGCAATCCAAATATAAGACTAACTTTATTTCTACAACAAAACCTCTATTTTTCATGGATGTAAGTATACTCCCCAAGGTAACAGAGCAATTTCCAGACCAAAAAACTAATAGCCACTGAACCTGGGTAAAGCAAAAACAAAAAAAAAAGTGACAGTAAACATAATGGTAGAAATATCAAAGTTGAGACGTGTTAAAAACTGTTGCGGGATAATCTTTTTGTACACTGTGAAGATGTGCCTCTGCCAAGGCACCTTCTGATTGGTTTTAATGAAGATATAAATGGCTAATAGGTAGGCAGGAGAATATATGTGGGCCTTCTGGGCAGAGACAGGAACTTTGTGAAGAGAGACAGCAAATGCTTGTGAAACTTGGAGAAAGTTGGGTGTATAACATGAAGGTGATGCAATGAGCCATGTGGCAGAACGTAGGTTAATATAAATGGGTTAATTTAAGTTTTAAAACCAAGTTGGGAACACACCTAAGCTAAGGGAAAGATTTTGTACTTAATGAAAAGTCTCTGTATCATTATTTGGGAGCTAGCAGTAACAAAGAAAGATCTGTTACAAGAGACAATAATAGAATCCAAAAAGATTTCTACAAAGCCCCATCCCCAAAGGAGCACAGAATCTTAAGACACATAATGGGGAAATCATGAAGAAAAATAAACATAGAGACTTCACAGAATAAAAAATAGAGGGTAAACTGTTAAATATGCAATGCAATGAAATACTTTTCTAATGTGAAATAGAGCAAAAATAATAATGAGCTCTTTTCTCAGCCTCTCTTTGCAGCAGCCACATAGCTACAATGGGGAAAAAGTTCAAATGTCCACAGAATAAGCACACTGTCATCAACACAAAAGAACACAGGGACCCTAGGAACAAGCTCATAACTTCTTGACAAAAATCACTAAATGCTCCAAGATGAAATGTAGTCTATCTAGATTATGCAAGAAGAGAAACTCTGAAACCAAGAGACCATGGTAAAAAGATTTAGAACTGACATCAAACTCACTGATATATAGAACCAAAACTAAAATATTGGAAAACAACATGTTGTAAGAATGGAATGTGTGTACTATAGTCCCTGACAGAGAAAAAAAACCACAATTAATAGAAGTTAAGAAGTCTAAGAGTGTAATTCTGGTAAGTGTTACTGTTTATGAAACTGATACGATCATTCTCCAATATAAAACTCCTCCAACAAAGTGTGTGAGACCATTCTTTGCTGTGCTAAATACCAGAAGGAAACTATTTAAATTAGGAAAGGAGTTTTATTTCAGCTTTTGTCCAAAGATAGCTGGGTCCATGACCAAAGAATTTGGCAGAGGAAAAACTCCTTACTTCTTGGCAGAGAAAACAACAGGGAGAGGCCAGAATCAATCCACATCCTCAAGGTTTGCCTCCAGAGCAGAACCCCCTCTCTACAATTCTCCTACCTCCAAACGGTCTATTCAAATTTTGAATCTATCAATTGATTACATAACTGATTAAATCCCAGGCCTCATGATCAAACTACCTCTAGAATGGTGTGATTCATTCATCCCTCATGCATCTGTCAATATAATCAAGTTGACAATCAGGATGAACTACCACAATCAGAGACTATAATCAGGGTACATTATATACTTGTATCAAACCATTACAGTGAAGCAGTTTAAATAATTGGAATATCCAAATTAAAAAAAAAAAACTAAAGGATCAAAAGCAATACCAGACATAGTGAGTATTAATAACACCAAGAAATATTACTTTTTCCGAGATAGGGTTTCTCCGAATAGCTCTGGTTGTCCTGGAACCCGTTTTGTAGAAAGACCAGGGTGGCCTCAAACTCAGAGATCCACCTGCCTCAGCCTCCCAAGTACTGGGAGTGTGTTACCACTGCCTGGCTTCCATGAAAGTTCCTTTAGAAACCTTAGTTAATAATAAGGTATTCTTCTTTAAAGAAAAATCCTGGCTTTATATATATATATATATATATATATATATATATATATATATATTTGTGTATATATATATTTGTGTGTATATATATATATATATATGCAGATTCACACAGTAGAAGGACATCTCTCTGTGAGACTTCTCTTTCCACAGCATTTAGAGCTCCATATTCTGAAACCTGGTTCTATTCTAACATTTTATTGAATAAATATCTTGTAGTAAATATGAAAATGTGAGAGGGCAGATACAACATTATCACCCATATCAGCTTCTCAGTGCAACAAATTATTTCACCAGCAATCTATTCTGTAAGGACTCCTAATGGGAGACAGAGTTCATTGGATAATGTGTAATAAGGAATCTCCAAATTACCCAAAAGAATGAATTTTGGGCAATGAAGAAAAAATTAGATGTAGAAAATAAAGTTGCAAATGAAATGAAAATAAAAGTGTCAAAACAACAGAGAAACAAATAAAAAGCAAAAACCAGAGAAACGATGTGTGTGTGTGTGTGTGTGTATTACTATACAAATAAAACACTTCACCAAAATCAAAAGGAAATTTAAGCTAAAAGAAGAGCAATGTGAATTTGGCAGGAAAATAGAAGTAATAAAGATGTGTGTGATAAAATGAGATTATTACGGGGAATCAGATGGGCATTGCGCACAAAATGCACATATTGTGTAAGATAAGAAAGCAAATGCATATAAGATTTTTATTTGTAGATGGTACAGTTACGGTGGAGATGTAGACTTTCAACTAAGTTACATTGCTTTGTCTTTGGTGCCTTTCAGAAACTGGAGGATAGCCTCAAGTCTTTTCTCAGGTACAACATTGATTTTGGAAATAACATTTTCCTCATGAAGACATTCCAGATAATTTTTCATCCTTGAAGAGACCAGACATAGGTAATTTTGTGATTCTTACTGGTACCTATTTCTCCAGGGGAGATCTAGCTCAAGACTCTCAAACAAACTGGAGAAAACCGGAACAGTGTGTAGAGTCACAAGGCGTAGGTGACAATTTCCATGACTTAAAATTGCAAACTGAAGTTTGACAAGGTCAGGTGCCTCTGAACTTAATTTATGTTTTGTGTCTGAGACAGGCTTGCTCCATTCCCTAAGGCCCTGTGCCAGGTTAGCCTGGCATCATACAAGCATAGAGCCATGGGCAAGGTTAACAGCTTAACCTTAAAAAGAAAAAATGAACTTATTCATTTGTACATGTGTTTGCCTGTGTAAGCTGATGTTCAGTGCATGCACACAGAAACCCGCAGTGGCCAGGGACAGCACTGGACCCCCAGGGACTGGAGTTATGAGCAGTGAGAGTCACTTAACGTGGACAGTTGGAACAGCATCAGGTTCTCTGGAAGAGCAATGAAGGCTCTTAACCGCGGAGCCAACTCTCCAGTCCCAACTACTTACTTTTTCAACACTGTTGTTCGTCCCTCCCCACATACTGGTCAGAGATCTTGATTTTATTAATTAAATATATAATAACCACAGCCTGGGATTTGGCTGTTTGACCTGAAAGTGTAGAATGTGGCTATCAGAATGGCGAGCACTGGACCCCACCAGGAACTTTTGTTATGAATACAAGAACATTAAGCAGAGCTTGCTACAGATAAACTGCCAGCACTGTCTCACCAGACGCTGCCTGCTGCCCGCCTAAGCATACAATCTTTGATCTCCTAAAAATCTTAGTCTTGCAAAGATTTGATTTTTATGAGAGTCTACTTCTCCCCAGCGATTCTGATCTTTGTATTATCGTCAAGCTAAAACAGGAAGCGAAAGCCTCTCTCTAAGACCCTCATTTGTATTAAAGCAGAAGCTACTTCCTCAGTGTTCTAGACAAACACCAACTACACCAGATCTCTTTCCAGACTGTTCAGAAAAAAAAAAAGACATTCTTTGACATTTTAAGAAGAAAAAAACAAAAACAAAAAGTCAGCTTATGTGCATGTTTGGGTGTTTAAGGACTATTTGCTTACTGTGCTGGAGGAACACCAGGCCTGGCCATTTTGGTAGCAGAACACAAAGTATCTCCCTGTTGACTCATGCCTCAAAGCTTTCAAAAGGATCCACCTTACTCCTTAACATCCAGTCCTCTTCTGTCTGCCTGGATGTCACTATTTAAAAAGTCATTTTGCTGGTTTAAGGTCCTTACCACATATTGACCAAGTTTGGGGCTCGTGTTCAGGGGTGGGCAAAAATTGTGCATATATGATCTATTCCAAACACACAGAAAGCAGTCACCTACACAGAAAGGAAGATGCTGTGTCAGAACAAGAGAGTGGAAGATAAATTCTTATTCTATCTTGGTATTCTCAGAACAGAAATAAATCACGAGGCATTCATTTGCCTCATCTCAGGAGGTTTATCTGGTTTGGATCAAGTCAAGCATCAGGAAGTTTTCCGCCATGACTGAAAGCTTTCATTCCGTGGTTCACTGGTGGCCAGGACAAGCACGTTGCCTGGCAAACCATCTGGACATATGGAAGAATACAGCTTTGGGGATCTGGGGATCTTCTCGCCTTCTATTCTAGTTTAGGAAGTCTTGATTCCAATTGCACTTGCTCGGTGGGCACCCTAAAAGGTGGTAGGTTCCTTTATAACAACAGAGGTAAATGGAAGGCTTCAGGAACAGATTCAATTTCATGGGGCTGCAAAGCACACCCTCAGTCATAACTCAATGTGATACTCTTTTCTCTGAAGTCACAGCTTAAACAGTCAACCGTGAGAGGTAAAAATCAGGGATTTCTGCTGTTCTGTTAACAGTGGCCATTCTCGGTTAGTCTAAGCTTTTAACATATGTTTACTGAAGTCTTATGATGTGTACTTCATGAATACTAGGTATCTCTACATATTGAAACACAAATTCCAGACCATTGGCTTCCAAGAGAAAAAAACAAAAACATCTGTCTTTCCTTCCTCCCTTCCTTCTTTTCTTCAGTCAAATATAAAGCTCTGAATGGTTTGATACTCACTATGTACCTAGAGTGGCCTTGAACCATGGCAATACTGCTGTAGCTGTAGCTACCTGAGGGCTGGAATTACAGGTGTGTACCAACATACCCAACTTGATCCTCATTTTCCTAACAGAAATATGTATTTACAGCTGCAAATAATCAGGCAATGTGGAAACATCTTATTTTAATGTGGTATGCAATAAAAATAAAAAGATTGTTACATCATTTCATATTCTTATGCTTACGCTAAATCTTCAAAATTGGGCAGGTCTAGACTTACGGCACCATTTAACTGGGATTATTTTTAACTGTAAATGATCAGTAGCCACACAGTGATAGCTTGTGGCTGCAGGAGCAGATGGTACAGCTCCAGACCACCGGAGAAAACAGCTCCTCCCGACTGTCCCTGGTAGGGAGAGGAGTGTCATAGAGTAGAGCAGGCGAAAAATGAAAGTCTCGGAGCTGGGAGATTCGCTTTCTAGGGCAAGATAACTTCAGGAACCAGAGACGGGCAGTGTTACTAAGGAACACCTCACCGTGCCCTCTTTAACAGACCCTTGATTTTGGTGATCATCTGAAACACGGATGTCGACAGTCTGTTTTTAACCCTGTCTTACTAATAGCCAGGGTGTCCTTAAGAGAGAGTTCTGGCCAGCCGAAGTACCTTGGCTTCACAGAAGGTCCAGTAGAGGAACGCCTGTAGATTCAGGTAAGGTAGGCAGAGCAGCAAGGCAAAGGAGTCATGGTAACCACTGGAGCCCAAGGGGAAATATGCTCTCGATTTGTTTAAACTGCCATTGGTATATTAGGCTAGCAGAAGAGGAGCCTAGGTGATAAATGAGTCATTCTAGATACTCCATGAGTGTGGAAACCTTAAAAATCTGTGTATTGTCCAGCAGTCTTATGGTCCTTATATCATTTCATAATTAGATTCTTAATTCTTCCTTTAAAAGACAAACTGAACGAAAGCTGCCAGATTTTGTTCTGAACTAGAGGACATTTGAAATTGTAATTTCTACCAATAATGAAAGCTGGCTTTTATTCAGCACTAAACTGAGTGTTCAGTCAAATGTAATACTGCATTATTGGGTTGTAACATACAGAAAGATGTAAAAACTGGTTTCAGTCATTAGAATAACCTGCTAATAATTCATTGCACACCTCCAACGGCAGAAGCTCTAGCTTTGATTCTAAAGCACCAGGAACTTGGAAAGAATACACAATTTCTCATTTAAAAAGGCTAATTCGGTGACTCAAAACAGCGGCAGCCTAATGCTGTGACTGGGATTCATCTGTTGCTTTCTGGCAGTAACTGTCTTGAACTTGCAAATGCTTTGCTTTCTCCCCAAGCAGATTTAAAACAGAGATCATGGCCTTGCCCTTAGTTCTGTCTGTGTCTTCAGTCAGGTCTTGGTGAATTTGCTGCTTTGTTTCAGCCCTACATTTCTCCAGCTGTCTTCAGCAGTCAGCCTGCTAATCACACACCAAGATGAGGAATTTCAGTCAGCTGATCTCTGAGGTGAGGAGGCAGGCTAACCTCCACAGAAGGAACACACTAACAATCGCAGTTGGGGCAGGGCAGCCCAGATTACTGGCAGAGTCTGAGCAACACAGACATCAGTCCTTCTGGATTTAAAATGCCCAAGGGATAACATTCTAATTAAAGTTATTTTTAACCGTATCGGGGTCGCACCGTCCTAACCCATCAGCTGAATGTGTGCACAGCCAGAACTTTGTTGGGAGCATGATAAATCGGGAGAGGGTTTTCTCTGGAGCTCTAGTATTACTCTGTTGAAAATGTGAATGTTTTTTAAAGTCTACAGTACAGTGTGCCTTCATCATTCTGAAATCAAAACTGAGGGGGCACTGGAATCTTCCTCTCCATTACTCCATGCCTTCCTAGTTAGGTTGTGAAAGAGTTTTTAAACCAACATCAATGCTAGCCTTTCCGTCACTACTCTAGACCATGAACCAACATGGGACTACTATGTTCTTACCCCAGTTTTTCAACCTGTGGGTTTTTTTTGTTTTTTGTTTGTTTGTTTTTAATAAATACCTTCTTTTCTTGTTGCCCTATACTTTCTGGTCTTAAACCTATGTTCTTCTCAGATCTCAATCACCTTTCTCTTGAGTCTCCCTTTTGTTCTTTGATAAGTACTTCAGAATCTTCTCCATCTTGCATTAGACTATCCCATACACTGCTTAATGGCAGGTGGATGCAAATGTCAGCCGAGCTGGATTACGGACCTGTCATGACTGTGCCACTTTCAGGGGATGTGACTGGGGATGAAATTCTTGCTGGGTTGGTTTACTATTGGCAATGTGAGGACAAAGGACTATTTAAGGTCTTTAATTCAATGAACTACTTTGAAAGTAATTTAGGCAGCATAGAAAGAGAGGGAAGATTATAGAAACAGGAGAAAGAAAGGAGTTCCCAACCCAGGAATCCAGTTGAAGATTCGTGACATCAGGAAAGCATTGCTTTTAGCACAATTAACAACTGCTTAAGGCCTTTTACAATCCCACATTTTCTAGAATTAAACTGCTAACTCCATTTACAAGGAAAGGACATGTACCAAGTCCCTTGTGTAACTCCAGCAGACTTTGGCTCTTGTATAAGATTATCATTCTCTCCACAGTATCTGTGTAACCATCTCTCTTGTCTCTCTTCTCAAAGAGAAGGGAAATGGAAGACAGAAGGTTTCTTAGCAGTTGTTTAAAGACTTGACTTGAGAGCCACCAAAATGGCATGTATGACTAGTGCTAGGATACTTAATTGTGACACTCCTAAGAGAGTCACACTTGGGCATTTCTTCCTTGCTGGCCATCCCTTTCTCCTAACTCTAGAGATAAAATCTATATTAAATTATATTTAATAAAAAAATTCCAAGTCTGCTTAAAAATGCCTAGGCCAGAAATCCTTTTCCATATCAAAGTCACAAATCCCTGTTTGGTCTACACTGAGCTCAGAGCAGCTCACTGAGCTGGTGAAGATGACAGTGTGGAGCTGGGTCTCTACCTGTCGCCGCTGAATGACATGATAGTTTAAGAGATCTACCTCCAAGGATTCATGATTTATTAAGTATAAAAATAGCTCTCAAGCTCTCACATATAAAGGAATGAGGGAGAAAATATTGCTTTCGAGAGCACCTATACTTATTTCCTACAACTGGGTTGGCAAGAAAATTTCTTTTTTTTCTGGCCTGGCTCAGTGGTTAAGAATACTCTCTTGCTTTTCTTTCGGAGGATGGCGTTCAGTTCCCAGCACCCACAAAGGACAGCACCCATTCCAGGACAATGACCTGGAACTCTAGCTCTAGGGGGTTGATGTCCTCTGCAGATATTGCATTTATGAGCACAAACTCATAGACAGATATACACATATTCACATAATTAATAAAAAAATAATTTCCTATTTCTAAGTGTCTTTAATTCTGAACTCACTAGACAATGGATTACAGATATAAAACATTGGACGGTAGAGACTCAGGCCAGATTTCATTATACTTATAATAGATGAGTGCACTCTTCATTAAAGGAATTTTCTATGTTTCAAAATAATAACAACCATTATTGAACATTGACTTGCTATGCACTGTCATAAGGGATTACTAGCTCATTGAATTCTTTACCAAAACAACTTACTTGGAAAAATAATCTAACAAGTTTTCTCCAGAATTAGTCACCAGGTGGCTTTCAGACACATTCACAACGCACTTAAAAACAGTTTAAGTCAAGGGAGTTCAAGTCAACCATTAAGCTGTTTTGATCTTAAAAGTGATCAAAAGAGCTTAAGTCAGCAATGATAAAGTGGGTCAAAAATTATCTTAAAATATTTACACCAATGTTTGACAGACTGAATATATGGAATTTTAGATGGGCTAGGTAGCAAGTAATATTGAAATAAAATTATGATATTTAATATCTGAAATAAAAGAAGGATAATTCAACCATTCTTGCTATCACCAAAAATTTGACCATAACTTTAAAACTGAAGAAAACTAGAGAAAAACATAAAGCAATAGAACAGTGCTGTGGGACAATGGTCTTGTACCCTCTAAAGATTTGTCACTTGTATTAGCTCACTAAAATGCTGATTGGTCAGTGGCCAGGCAGGAAGTATAAGCTGGGTAACCAGAACAGGAGAATTCTGGGAAGAGGAAAGGCTCAATCTACAGTCATCACTCAGATGCAGAGGAAACAAGAAGAGAATGCCTAACTGATAAAGGTACCAAGCTACAAGGCTAATATAAACAAGAATTATGGATTAATGTAAGATGTAAGAAGTAGTTCATAAGAAAGTCTAAGCTAATAAGCCAACCAGTTTATAATTTATGTAGGCTTCTGTGTGTTTCTTTGGGACTGAATGACTGCGGGACAGGATGGGACAGAAACTTTTGCTAACGGAACAGTTTTTATTATATTCAGTATTCCGGAACATTTATGCCCATTTTCATATTACTGTTGTCACTACTCTTTAATTTTCATATAAAAGTACTAGAAGTATTACCCTATAGCCTTTAAGAATGCAAAATTCCCTACTAAAAATGTAGGAAGCAAGAGAGAGTGTGAAAGATGACCCAGAACAGAGACCCAAGGGTCTGCAAATTTAAGAGCTAAAGGTGCTAGGGATTTGCAACAGGAAGAAAAACAAAGTAAGCAACAAGGTAGAAGAGGAAATGAGGTACTCGTGATGGTTAGAGAAGATGAAGGGAGTCAGAGACAGTCTGTAATGGATGGATAAGTTTTTCAATGAGGGATACAGCAGTGCTGATAATATGCACATGGGAACAATTTTACCGAGTGTTGGATGGTAGATAATCAGAGGAGCACAGTGCTTGTGAAAGTATAAGGGTGTGCAATACAGAGGAACTAGCCTTAGCAAGGAGCCATACGACCAAAATGAATTCAGCCATGATTTGAAGCAACTGAATCAAAACACCAGAAACTTTAAATTTAAGAGGAATATGAAGACCTAAGAAATTGCTCAGAAGATACAACACAAGAGAACAAAGGCAGAAGCTATGGATGATTTCTATGAGTCAAGGGCTTAGAAACCAGTAAATTAAAGCGGCCCATATGTTAGTAAAAAAAAAAAATCTCCTCTAAATAATTTAATCCTGATTGACAAAGTGAGGTAAGTTTTCTAGAAAAAAAAATGGGAAAGACAATTTTAATCCAAAGTTGCATCTGTACAAAGGAAACCAAAGAATCCACAGGTTCTCGCCTCTCTGGTTGAGTAGCTTGTGCTCTCATAGTAGTGACAGCCACGGTGTAACAGCTACAGAAGGGAACACAGATGGCTTTCTGTGTGCCAAGGGACCGAGGCGCACAATGTGATGACAGAAGCAGAGATAGAAAAATAGACCAGGACATCCAGGACCTTTTCAGTGGAATGCCACTGAAACATGCCCATATGTGGGCTCAACCCACATACTCCCAAGAATGACACAGAAAAATTATTACCATCAAGGTCCACTGTCAAACACAGAAAGAAGAAGCCAGGAATGGAAGGAAGAATGTAATTCACTCATCAGATATCCCAAACAGAGACATTTCTGCAAACAATGCATTTGCTTCTAGACACTAAGAAAATTAACATACAGAGGAGGGAGGTAAGTGAGAACAAAGAAAGGCTGGAGAGTAGAAAAGTCAACTGTATAGTACATAGGAAGGGATTGGATGAGAATTTGTAACATTATATCTAGAATTTAATCACCAAATCCTACATATCTCTCAATGTTAGCTACACTTTGAAAAGTCAAAAAAAAAAAATCTTGCCAGTCTCCAATTTCTCAGAATGAAATGTACTTTTCACAACCAAGGATCTATACTCAGAAGCATTTTCTTTTCACATTAACTCTCATTTCTTTACAGATTGGTTTCTGCCTTGAAGAATATCACTACAATTTTTACTAGTAGTTACTGGCTTCTTAGGTCAGATCAGTTTCCAATATGGAAAGAAATATGAATGTAATACAAAAAATATTAATAAAAATGTCTCCAAATGTGATATCCTTCACCTTACTCTTACACAGAAGGCAGATAGTGCTATGTGCATGAAGATGATAATGGACAAGGTACCAGCTCTTCTTGGCTGTGGAGAAAGCAAGAATGCTTGAAAAGGACCTACACTGAGACATAGCCCTAAACTCACTCATAAACATCCATTTTGTAATGCATAGTGGCAACTGCTAAATCATTCTCTGTGGCTGAGTCTATTCGACATTGGCATTGTACAGAATCTGGACCCAAGGAATTCTCAAGTGAAGCACCAACAATTGTGAGAAGTCTTGACTTTATGTTCTTAATGAAACGTTTCACCTACCTGCCGATGTCTGGTATGCTGGTGTTTTATATAATGACTCTCTAGGAAGTGGCAAAAGCTGAGGATGGGGCATAGCACCCAGCAGTTCTTGGCATGGGGCTATAACCAGACCCATAAGGGGAATTCCTGACATGGTGCTCACATGGCTGGCCATCTGAGCTTATGAACTTTCTTTCAACTAACAAGCAGCAAGTGACTAACAAGCAGCAAGTGAGAGTTGTGTTTGGGCAATGAGTAGGAGGTAATATCTTTAATGATTCTTATCTACTAGTCTCTCTTCCTGTTAGAAGATAGCATCTTTAATGATTCTTAAATTCTGCTATTTTCTCACTTTGTTAGGACCTTCTCTGGATTACCCAGAGACTGATAAACCACAGTATATAACTTTCACAAGAATTTTTAAATGAATAACATATTCTATAGAAAAAAACAGTATCCTATCACCAAGAGGAATAGAAAAAAAAATGTCACTATCCTTTCCTCTGTATAAATAAGACAGAGGTCATGAGACTGGTGATGAATTAACCATAAACAACATAATGAACCAGCACTGGAGGAGGACCTCCCCCATATTGCTGAAACATATTCTGAAGCAGAAAATGGAGAGCAAGATTTAGTCAGTTAAAGCAGATACTAATTTTTCTGTAATATCTTTGCATACATCCTAAAGCCCATCCAGACCTGATAGCATCACTGGAAGATAAAAGGGGGAGGAGGTTAGAGAGGTGAGGATAGAACAAAAGTAACTATGAGTATGATGAAAAAGACACAAAGGTACTGAACTGAGGCTAAGTTCAATAAAAGACCAGAGTAAGTAACATTAGAATAGAAGTACTTGATCCACAGACAAAACTGGACACCTCATCACGAAGTGCCACCATTTTAACATTTAATATCTATTTATGAACACTAAAAGTCTAACAAGCATGGAACTGAAGAAGTTCTGCCTCTAAACTGAACAATGATTATCCAATACTTCTGAAGTTTTTTACAATTTACATAATTTCACATATACGCAGAAAATAGAAAAGATTCCAGAACACTCGCAGACTCTCTAGAAGTGGGACAGTTGTAGACTTCTTGGATTTGAGAGCTAAAGAATGTCCTTCAACACCAACCTAAATTTTTAAGACTGTCCCAGAGGAACTGGGGCAAATCCTTTCTTCTCAGCTTCCTTGACATAGACAGACAAAACAAATGAGCCTGAGATAATTTGTAGATGAAAATATAGTCCACATAGAATATATACATTAAAAAGTCTTTAATTGCCAGGTAATGGTGGCATACTCCTTTAATCCCAGCACTTGAAAGGCAGAGGCAGGCAGATCTCTATAACTTCAAGGCTAGTCTGATCTACAAAGAGAATTCTAGGGCAGCCTGGACTGTTACACAAAGAAACTCTTTCTCAAAAAACAAAAACAACAAAAAAGCCTTTAATCTGAGCAAAAATTTATTTCCTTAACATTTTAGCTTAACAAAAATAGTAACCTACTTGTCAAATTCATTAAATTCCATGTTCTTCAAACAATTTGAAACTAAAAAATGAACACCTATGAGATAACTGGTGCTCTGTATGCTCTAGGAAAGAGTATAGTAAGTATCACAGCGGGAAATCTGTGTCTACCAAAGCTGAAGAGGCACCGCAGAACAACATAACTAGTAAAGTCCGAACTGGTAACAAAACACCTTTAAAAAATCAATCAACATTAGCATGAAGCATAGTGAGACTCTGTATGATCGAACACTCTTTAGCAATGACAGTGAGAAACTATAGCTACATGAAGCAACAGGAGTGAATGAATCTCCTGACCCGTGAGAGGAAGAAGCCAAGTACTAAACAGTATATACTTACAGAAAAGCCATAAAAATGTAAATCCAAATGACAGGGCTAGAAATCAAGTAAACGGTACCTTTGTCAACACAACTGTGTAGTCCCTGGATATCCTAGGGTATGGAGTCCAGGAACCCTAGTGATACCAAGATCCAGGAATGCTCACATCACTTAAATAAAATGGCAATGGCTTACTTATAATCTACAAGCCCCCCCCACACTCTACAGCATTTATAGAGAATCAGTCATCTAGCATAGTAAAATGTAAGCAAATAGTTGCTATACTACATTGTTTGGGGAATAATGACATGGAGAAGAATTGTATACATCTAATAAAATTTAATTTTTAGGGGCTTGAGAAATGGCTCAGCGGTTAAGAGCACTGACTGCTCTTCCAGAGGACCAGGGTTCAATTCTCATCATCCACATGGCAGCTCACAACTGTCTGAAAATCCAGTTTCAGGGGATCTGACACCTTCACACCAATGCACATAAAATAAAGATAAATAAATCAATAAAAAATTAATTTTTATATTTTTGTGTTTTTATTTATTTTATATAATTGCTAAACTGAAGAGACATAAGTTCTTTTCTATGCTTCAATTTTTTTCTGTTATAAAATGGATTTTATTCTTTTGAGTACTGTACATTTTACCTAAAAAATATTTACTTTCATCAAATTTACTTTATTTCATTATATTTATGAGATATAAATAAACATGGAGCATTCCGAAAGTTGAATACTGAGCCTCTTAGATATAAATACACATGGGGTAATCATGAGAGCTGAATACTGAGTCTCTTATTGAGATGTTGCTAATTTGATTACATTTAAAACTGTTTCAAATATATATTTAAATATAGACTCAATAAAATATGAATAAATAAAAAGGTGATTTACATAAAAGCTATAAAGTGAGAAGTAAGTAGCAATAAAGTAGCTAGTATATGGGGGATGGCTAAATTCGCCCCCCTCACTACTGTGCACTCAAAATATTCACTAAGAGATTAAAAAAAATCTTTATAAAATACTATCAAGTCAAATAATAAGCTTATCTCAAAGTCAGAGATGGAGAAGTCTTACTAAAACCACATTTTCTACATTTCATTTCTCTTTTAGAGTTGTAGATGAAACCACATTTTGAAGTGACAGATTCTAACTCCCCATGCTTTGCAAGCAGCATTTTATACTGTGCATCATGAAACATTCCTTCCAACCCCACAATTAAAACTCATTATCATTAGAACAAAGGCTCTAGGTTAAAATATTTTTAAACTATTGATATTCATTATACACACACAATAAAATAAGCGCCTCATCATTTCACTAAGCTTAAAAGAAAAAGAAAGTTGAAATGCTGATTTCTTTCGTCATCTGTGTGATGCTGCCAATAAATTTTCAAATAAGCAAAAGCCACAATATGTGATTCAAAAGCAATGGGGTCCAGAGAAAGACACCGTATCAGGAAGCTTATAAAAGTAAGGAGATGGCCCAAAACATATTTTATTTCATTTCTTGTTTGCAAGCATATGCAAATGCTCAATACATATGTGCCTACTTAAATTCTGTTAAAATTTTGTTGGCTAGTATGAGTGTACAGGTATCTTTGGTACTTTTCAAATGATTCCATTATGTCTAAAGACATAGGCATTGATTATGTGTCTTGAAGGGGAGCAACCTTTAATTTGTTAATTTGTTATCACAAATTATTACACAAAGAATCATTTAAAACAATATGCTCACTTTCCAACACATTTGGATGTTGAAAGTCCAAAATCAAAAAATCAGTGGGCAATGGTCCCTCTGTGTTTAGGGGAGAATTTGTTCCTTGGTTTTTTTTTTTTTTCCCGATTCTATGAAGTGACAAAATTCTAGGACTTATGGTGGCAATATGTTGATATCCATCTACATCACTGTTTACTCTATATGTGTGACATTTATTATCACATTTTTCTTATAATGACACATTTGTTGGAATTTAAGGCCTGGTTGGGTGGTAATCTAGGGTCAGCTTGTTCAAAGTCAAAATTGTACCATTAAAAGTCAGAGAGAGTTCAAATAAATAATTTAATAATATACCTCAAGGCCTTTGATAATGTAAAAGCAATTTTCAAATTAATAGATGGAAGGAATTAAGGTCAGGGGAGAAATTAATGCAAAGGAAATAAAAAGAAAATAAAAAGAAAAGGCTCAATGACACAAAGAGTTCATTTTTGGAAAGGTAAACGAGATCAACAAACTCTTAGCCAAATTAACAAATGGAACGACAAGAAAACCCCTAATAAAAAAATAAGAAATAAAGAAGATGGTTCAATGAATACCAGTGAAATCCAGAAAATGATTAGGACATATCTTTAAAAATTACATTTCACTATCTTAGAAAATCTAAAATAAAAAGAAATGGATGAATTTCTGAATCAATATGAACTCCCAAAATTAGCATGAAAAAACAATTTCAAAAAATCTATAACAAGTAGTGAGATCGAACCTATAAACAACAACAAAATAAAAAATAAAATTCCAAACTAAAACCATCCAGATCTACCTATATTAGGTGCTAAATGCTACCAGACTGTTAAGCAAGTTAACACCAATATTTATCAAACTATTTTACAAAATACAAAAAATATTTCCAAACTCATTTGTATGAAGTCAAGGTTACCTTGTTACACAAACCATATAAAGATACAACAACAAAAGAATTATTACCTAATTTCCCCCAATGAAGATAGATGCAAGTATTATCAATAAAATATTTATGCATTGAATTCAAAAGTATACCAGAAAAATCTATTAACATGGCTTCATTCTACAAATATGTGTTTAGTTCAAGACAAACAAATAAATGAATGAAATGCATTTCATAATAGACTGAAGGAAAGAGATCACATGATCATCTTGCGATGGTAAGAATGAGAATGTCCCCCATAGGCTCATTGATTTGAATATTCAGTCACCAGGAAGTGGCACTATTTGAAAGGTTTATGAGCTGTGGCCTTGTTGAAGAAAATGTAACAATGAACATGGCCTTTGAGGTTTCAAAAGGCCCCTTCAAAGCCCAGAGTCTCTCTCTTCTTGCTGCCTGAGCATGTGGATATTGAACTCTCAGCTACTTCTCCAGCACATGTCTGTCTGTGTGTTCCCATGATTCCCACCATGATGATAATGGACTACACCTCTGAAACTATTAACAAACTCCAGAGAAGTGTTTTCTTTTATAAAAGTTATTATGGTCATTGTGTCTCTTCACAGAAACAGAACACAGGCTGAGACAGAAGTTGGTAACAGGGATTGCTGTGACAGGCCTGACTATGTTGTTTATTAGTGGAAAGTGGTCTTTGGGAGTTTTGATTGGAAAAACAGTTGAATTTTTAATGCAGGATTTAAGGGGCCATCATAGTAGAAGCATGCAAGACAGAGCCGTGGGAAATTTGAATTGTGGGAATCTAGTGCAAGAAGTTTCAGAAGAAGAATATCAGTAAGTGTCCTAGAGATGATGACCTAGAGACATTTTGGCAAAGAATGGGGCTAAATTGAAGAGGTCTGTATTTATGGCATTGGCAATGGATGTTTCAAGACAGCCTAGTATTGACCCTGTCATGTGGTTATTTAGTGGTCAACTTCCATGCAGATCTACAGTGAAAAGGAGCAGAGAATTGCAAAACAGAAAATGTATAGTGTGGAGAGAATAAAAGCAGCAGGAAGGGTACTAGAGCTAAGCCCTGTGTTCAAGGAGATTAAAATTCTAAGAAAAAGCCTGATTTTCAATGAAGTGATAGAAGTGGTAACCTCAGGCCAAGATCCCACCCAGCTAACTTCCAACTGTGGAGAGGAGGTAAAGAAAAGCTTAAGCAGTGAAGGAAGCCATTGACGATAAAAAGCTGCTACAAACATGAATGGACTCAAGTCCCAGCACCAGCAATCAGCAGAGTCTTAGAGCTTTTACTACTGTGATTTTAAAAGAAAAAAAGCAAGTTGGGAAGAAAAGAGATTACTTGGCTTCAGCATTGCTGTTCATAACTGAAATAAGTCAGGACAGGATCTCAAAAAGAGCAGGATCCTGAAGGCAGGAGTTGATGCCGAGGTCATGGAGGTGTGCTGCTTACTGTCCTGCTTCCCATGGCTTGCTTAGCCCACCTTCATATAGAATCCAGGACCAGCATTTCAGGACCATCCACCATGAGCTGGGGCCTGCCCCATGGATCACTAAATGAGACAAAGGCTTTCAGTTGGATTTCATTGAGGCATTTTCTCAACTGAGGCTCCTTACTCTGATGACTATAGCTTTTGCCAAGTTGACATACAAAACCAGTCAGTTCAGAACCAAGATGCATCTCAACAGATGTATAAAAGGCATTTTACAAAATCCATCATTTTTTCACGATAAGACTCAAAGGAGATTAAAGATGAATGGAACCTACCATAGTACATTAAAGGCTATATGTAACAAACATAAACCTAACATTATTCTAAATGGGGGAAAACTCTAAACATTTCCAGAAAAGTCAGGAACAAGACAAGTATGTCAACTTTCTATACTCTTATTCTATATAGTGCTGAAACTCTTAGAGTAATAATACATGAGAAAGTATAAATAAAGTGGATACAAATAGGAAAGAAAAAAGTCTAAGTATAGTCATTTGCCGATGATATTACTGCATATAGAAGAGATCATAAAGACTGTACTTGGTGTAGGAAGTCCTTCCATCTATATGTTACTTTTATTAATTAATGAATAAAGCTGCTTTTAGCCAATGGCTAAACAGAGCAAAGCCAGAAGGTGAAGACGCAGTGCGATCGGTAGTGAAAAGTCCCCAGACTATCTTACAAAAGATACAGCTTTAATAAAACAGAAGGAAAAACTTACACAGAATTGCACCTGTCTGAAACACTGAATCCAGGCCAGAGGGAGAGGGAGAGAGAGAGTGTGGGGAATTGCACAAGCCAGGTTTATAGGTAAACTTTTGCCTTAGGGCAACACACCCCACAAACAGAATGTGATTGGCTGAATTCCCTATCAAGGTGGGAAATCCAAACAGAGATGTAAAGAGAGAGTAAGCAGAGTCAGGGAGAAGCCATGTAGCCTCCAGAAGAGAAAGATGTGAGCTGCAAGTAGGAACCTTGCCACCAGTTAAGCCATGAGCCTCATGGTAAGTATACAATAATAGAAATGGGTTAATTTAAGATATGAGAGCTAGCTAACAATACGCTTAAGTGATTGGCCAAGCAATGTTTTAATTAATACAGTTTTGTGTGATTCATTTCTGAGTAGTTGGGAATGAATGAGCAGCCTCTGCCTATATCAACCAGGAGCTGGAGGGGGTTCAGTTGTGGAGAGCATTTGTTGGTCATTATTGGCCTGAAAATGAGTTCCTAATGCCCATATCAACATCCTCATGATTCCCTTATAAATTCAGCATCAGGGAATCTGACAATCTATTCTAGCCCCAGAAGACATTTGTGTGTTGGTGAACACACACACACACACACACACACATACACACACACACACACACACACACACACACACAAATAAAACAATCTTAAACAAAAAGACGCCATGAGAAAACTCTTACAGCTGATCGGTACTTTCAGAAAATTAACATGCAAAACTCAGTAGCTTCCCTATATACCAATAATAAATATGCTGAAAAAATTCAGGCAACAATCCCATCTACAGCTGCTTCAAAAGAAAAATCTTGTAATAAGGAACTAAGTAACTGAATAACTAAGGAAGTTCAATAAGTTAGAAAGGAAGCAACAAACTCTACAATGAAAACTGTCAAGCACTGAAGAAAGAAATTGAAGAAATCACCACAGAATGGAAAGACATTCTGTGCTCAAAGACTAGAAGAATTTTATGAAAATGGCTATTTTACTAGACAAAATCTATAGTTTTAATGCAGCTATCATTAAAATTCACATGTCATTCTTCACAGAAACAGGGAAAATTATTAAAATTCACATAGAAACACAAAAAACTCCAGATACTCAATGCAATCCTGAGCCAAAATAATTCTACAGGAGGTATCATCATACCTGATTTCAAGTTATACTACGCAATGAAGACAACAAAGGCAGCACAGCACGGGATAAATGGTCACTCAGGCTAAGTGGCACTGACAAGGCTTAGAGTGATTGATACTAAGAGCAGGGGTCAACATCTACACAAAGAAAATGGACCTGACCAAGGTGAGCTGGCGTGGAGTGCACGTAGAATGTTGCTTAACAGATGGGGAAGGGGGAGGAGATGGTGACGAGGGCTAATAAGAAAGTACACCTTACTGTGGGAATAGGTTTGTCAGAAGTTGGACAGTGTCGTGGGCTTTCAAACAAGCTGAGACCATTCAAAGCGATGTATCCAATCTGTTACCTTACTGTGCCTGTACTAAGTTTAACTTTCCTTAAAGAACACAATATAACCAATCTCACCAACCCTTGAATTTCCCATGGAATCAGCTTTTATAAACTAAGCGAAACATAGTTTTAAAATCTTAAACTATGTATTCTTCTATGCCCTTGACCCCAAAATTGTGGGTATGTGCACGCACACATGTGCACACCTATACATGTGTGTATATTTTGTGGCAATTAATGGATGGTAGGAAAAGAGAATAACTTTCTTAGGGAGGATGGCTAACACAGTCACCCCATCCCAAATAACAGAAGGACTCATGAGGTGGCCACTTCAAATGCTAGCTGCCATCTCTCTTGACCAGGAAGACTTGTGGTATGCCAAACCATTCATTCCTTTCTGCTGTTGTGAAAGAACACAGTGACCAAAAGAAACATGACAGAAGAACAGTTCATCTGGTTCTAACTCAGTTTACGCTCCGTTACTGTAGGAAGTTAAAGTAGGTGTTCAAAGCCTCACATCATGTCCAGAGCAGAGAGGGAAGGAGCACATGGATGCTTACCCACTTGCTTGTTTGCTCTCAGCTACCTTTCTTCTCCCATCTTTCTCCGCCATTGAATATCAAAACAATCCCTCGCGCACATGCCCTCTGGCCAACCTGTTCTAGGTGAGCCCTCGTTAAGACTCTTCTTCCAGGTGCTTCTACATTGTCAAGGTGACAGTTCCAACTAACCAGCACAGAATGGCATGGAGCTTTCTTTGTCAGCAATGTTTAAGGACACTCAAACTGACACAGTAAACTGGGATCAGAGTCTGAGCCCTTAGGACAACCCTTACACCTGGGCACAGGTCAGTGATGAGCAGTGGTACAGTGTAGCTGTACGGAGAAAGTGGGGGTGCATCTGGCAGGTGACCTGGGGGCAGGAGTCTGCGTTCTGTAGCAGGTTACAGTGACTAACGCCAGCACAGTAAACCAACTGAGCAGATAACAACCATAATAGCAGCAGATTTTATTCAATCGAAATCACCAGGTGCCAGACGAAAAGTAAGATGCGCCACACATGCTACCTCCCATCTTTACAGCAATCAGCTTCAGAGCCAAGGAAACAGCACACAAAGAGGAAGTAACCAGTCTCAATGGTATCTGTGTCAGATGCACGCAGGTGGTGTCTAAGAATCTGCCCATGGTGGTATGACTCAAAAACCCATGCTTATTTCTTTACTATAGCATGTCAAATACAGGCTACTGACTCTCCAACATATCAAAAAGCACAAGAGAAATCTGGTTTTTAACTGACAGGCAGCTGGGTAAAGCAACATGAAGAAGACATTGCCTCTTTTGATTTGATCACACGGGTCAGAATTAAGGGGCCGAACTCACTGCACCTTTGATTGCAGTAAGCAACAGGACTTCAGTAGGGACTTCAGCATCCTGATCTAGCAGCTGATGCACCTACAGCGGAGGGCTGTGCACTGCATGTGGAGATGTGCAGGACACACTCTGGCACTGAGACATTGCAAATAAGTCTTCATTTGAAGGGGAAAAAAATCCTAGCAAACAGCATTAGCATAAAAATGAACATGGGAAAAATGTTAAGCCAGAAATTGGTTTTTGAAAGTTTCTTTTATATCCTGAATGAATGTTATCAAGCTTCAAGGAATTCAAGATCCTTGAGGACTGGGTGTACAGTAAGCTCACAGCTTACTGGAGCTTAAGACTCTCTATACCACAAAGAAGTTTGAAGAAGAAACTAAGAACTGACTGCACACAGCTTAAAAACAAAGTAAAAGAAAACAAAACCTAACACAAAGCAGGAAGCTAGGAGTCTTCATTGAGGCTTCATTGCTATGGAAAGACACCATGACCATGATGGCAACTCTTTTAAAGGGAAGCATTTAATTGGGGCTGGCTTACAGTTCAGAGGTTTAGTTTATTATCACCATGACAGGAACTATAGTGGCATGCAGGCAGACATGGTGCTGGAGACGTAGCTTAGAGTTCTACATTTGGATCCAAAGGAAGAGCAAGTGAGCTATTAGACCTGGCTTGGGCTTCTGAAACCTCATCTTTCAATAAGACCACACCTACTCCAACAAGGCCACATCTTCTAATAGTGCCATTCCCGATGAGTCTGTAGGGACCATTTTTATTCAAACCATGACAGTAGGCGTTTATCTGGCTATCAAAGTAAAAGAAACCTAAAGCTCACACAGAACAATAAGGCAGGTATTTGTGTTGTCTTGCTTTGCAACACACTGATGTCATCTTTAAAGCTAAAAACTTAACTCTCTGTCATGATGAGGTCAGGGCAGGGCACCCTGGGTGTCAGCAGGTAACAGACACAGAGCAAGTGGTGTGTCTCACTGCATTCTGCACTTACATGTTAGTCTTCAGTTCACTCCTGTGGATCTTCAAATCCCTGAGACTACAGGGATCACATTCTGCAGGATTCTGCACTCTTCAGCAGACCACAGCACACATGGTTCGGCACTGTCAACTAGCTCTGACTGAGGTCTGTGGTGCACCATGCTAGGAGCTGGCAGTCTCCTACAACTTCCACACCAAGTCCATAGGGTAAAAGGTGTCTTTACTATCAGGAGAGTAACGTAGTTTGCACAGGTCGATCAGAACTAGAGAGATGAGGCTGAGACATAAACAGTCATGTAGGACCATCACTTGGTGCAGCACCCTAACTGCCCAGCATCCTCAGCCTCTCCACACATCCAGTCTCATTCAGGTCAGCCTCCATCAGTTTGTTGTTGCTTGTCTCATGATAGCACTCAAATATTTACATATTTTTTAAATTTTTTGATCTGCCATTTTAGACAGGTCTAATGGCATACCTGAGACCAGACTTGTACTTATGAACCTCTTATTGCAGTCTCTGAGTATTAAGATTACAGGTGTGCCCACCAAACACCAGTCTCACAATCAGTTTTTATATATGTGAAAATTATGGCTCTAAATGGCCGAGGGATCCCTTGTGAACATCACAGATTTTATAGTGAGAAAGTCCATGTTTCTCTCTCCTCCAAGTCCTTGCTCTGACATAGTTACTTCTCTGAGCTACTGCTATCCAAGAAATGAAAAAATCATGGATCATGAGCACAGAACTATCACTAGAACCATACTGGGCCACATGTTCCTCCACTCCGGTACTGCTGGAGTGATGGAGGAGATTAACTTAAGTGGCTTGTCACTCACATAGTATTCCTAGTTACTAGTGTACACAGACAACTCTGTGTTTGTGACCCACATAAAATTTAGGAAAATGATATTCCACAGACAAGACTCAGGAGCAATAGTTGATTCCGTCTACTTATCTAAAGAGTAAATTAAACCTATGGAATTATTTCAAGACAGATTTCATTCCTGATCTAGAACTGGCTGTGATTCTAATTCATTAATTACCCTGTAAAAACCTGGATGATTTGTGTAAACCAAGTGCAGCATCCTCTGAAGAATTCTGAGTACCGCTGGTCTATTCTTACATCTAAGTAAAAATTAAAGTGGTCAAAAGGAAATCTAACGTCATTTATCCAAAACTCTCCCATTGCTTGTGACCTGCTATTTCCAGAAATGAATATATTAAATAGAGAAAAAAAGGTCCCTTTTTGTTCCTGACCTCAGTGTTCACAGAGCTATGTTATAGCTCAAAATAAAATGAGACTTGGGAAAGAAGCAAGTTTGAAACATTATGTTGAGAGTCTTGGCAATAAGACTCCCATCATCACAGTGCTAAGCAAGAGAACATTTATTTGTAAGGCTGGCTATGTAGAGATTTTAAAAACCACACAAACATTGCTTCTGAAACTGAAGGAGGCATTTGCATCACTCTTGGTGTTAGTGAGCCAATCTATGAAAATGCATAATTCAAGGCTCTTTGGCATCAAGTTTTATTTCTTCAGTACTATTTTCTGTTAAACACACACACACTAAATAAATAAATAAATAAATAAGAAGCTAAATGAAATGCAAAGTCCATCCAATAGGCTACCTTCTCATTGCAGGTAAATCTCATACCATACAAAAAGTTCTGAGCAAAAGCACAATGATCAAATGGCAATCCAGGCATTAGTCACCGTGTGTTCCAACCCCAAATGTAAACTTTAGGAAAGCACAGAATGGATAATAATCCTTGTTCCATACATGCAAAATGCTGGCACCACTACTTTCCAAAGTAACCTACTACAGGTACAAACCCCGGGGCAATGTGCCCATCAGTAGCGGCACAGCAGTTTGCAAAAGCCTCATGAGCTGTAATGTTCCCTGACTGACATCTTAGATCAGACCTTGTGTGCAGCTGAATTTTTAAGAGAGCTGGTGAGGAAAGGGAAAGAGGGGTTTCAGAATGAAGGAGTAGCAGATTGCATGATGAGATGCAGAGGCGCTGGCCAGCAAAGGGCATCTGAGCAGCCAGTGATAGCTGGAGAAACAGCCAGAGCAGGGTTGGCTCTCCCTGACCACCTAAAACACAAAAGCTCATGTCCAAAGCCGAGGACACAGCTCAGTGGTGGGATGTCTGTTTCACACACTTGTGGCTCTGTTCTGATGCCCAATGCGTAAAGGGAAAGGAAACAGAATTCAACCTCAGGGCCAACTTCTGTGTTTCTAGAGAGAAAATAAAAAGTGGCATTTGCAGCAGCTTCAGAACCCAGGGAAAAAGAAAAGTCAGTGACTTACTTTTCCCTTAGGAGACGTGGCATGACGTGTCTCAGACAAAATACAGCAGTGGTCTTCCCCATCTGAGTCAGCTTCCCTTGGTTTCAGCTACCAGTAGTCAACAGCCATTTAAAAATATTAAATAGAAAATTCCAGAAATAAACTCAGGTTTTCAATACCTTCTGACAATTTACTGTTATAATTCTTTATGATTGTTTTGCTTACCTCTCACTGTATTAATCTGTTAGTTGAACTGGACTATAGGGACATTGGAGAGAATGGCAAAGATAAGACACCTTTAAGTGCAAGCTGGGGATGTGGGTATGGGGCCACTGTGTTGGAATTTAAGTTTAAAAAAAGTCTTTCCTAAAGAAGGTTGGCAAAGAAACCCTTGATGTAGGTGGGCCTTCTATCTATGTGTTATTTTCATTGGTTAATAAAGAGACTGCCTTGGCCCTTTGATAGGACAGAAAATTAGGTAGGTGAAGTAAACAGAACAGAATGCTGGGAAGAGGGCAATGAGGCAGACGCCATGGAGACAGCCAGCAGGTCAGACATGCTGAATCTTTCCCGGTAAGCCACCAACTCGTGGTGCTACACAGATTATTAGAAATGGGTTAATCAAGATGTGAGAGTTAGCCAGTAACTAACTCTCTAGAGATAATGGGTCAGGCAGTGTTTAAATGAATACAATTTGTGTGTTGTTATTTCTGGGACTAAGCTAGCCATGTGGAAGCCATGCAGGATGAAAAGCAGGCCTGCTCACAGCTCCTCACTACAAACCCTAAAACATACAATCTATACGTATGCAGTATAAAAACCAACAGAGACATTTAATCATGTACAAATAAGGAAAAACACTAGGCCCAAAAGAATGGCCCATCCAGCAACCAAGGACATTGCTGTATCAGCAAAAGGGGAGGCTCCCTTGTACGAATCAATAAGAAGCAAGTCAAGAAAGGAAATGCAGGTTTCCTTTTTTTTTTTTAAACAAACGGTACAAAAGCCAAGAAGCATCAGAACTAAATAAATTCCAACCCAATCTGATGAAAAGATACCAAAAGCAAAGCTGCAGATGTTTGCATGCAGTTCAAACCAAACTTTAAAACTGAAACAAAAAAAAATTATATCAGCCAGCTTTCAGAAAAACAGACAACCTGAGGGAGGGCACAATTATTTGACACCATCATTTAAAGACACTCATTGCCAGCCACTGTGACGGGCGTTCCTTGTGTTTGCGTGCTCACCACATCAAGTAGTTACTTCTTAAGCCAGAGCCTTTACAAATTGAATATAGTGCACTGGACAGGAGTTATTAGTACAGCAGGCAAGACTACTACCTCTGAGAACTCTAGTCAGGAGTCTGGACCTTTGATTTTATTTTACTTTATTTCAGTAAGAATCATTCAAGAAGTTCAAATACATATATCAGTTGATGAGTAACGTGGCTGTTTTCAATTTCTGTCTATTATGAATAGAGATGCATTGAGAGTAGATGAGCAAGTATCTCTCTTGTGGGATGATAGTCCCTTGGGTCTTGTCTTGAGGTAGACCTGTTCCCAGCTTCCTGCACTTCCACAGCAGTTGTACAAGTTTGCACTCCGTGAGCAAAGGACGAGTGTTCCCCTTTCCTGGCATCATCCACCACGAGCTGTCATTTGTTTTATTAATCTTGGCTATTCTGACTGAAGTAAGATGGAATCTCAAAAATAGTTCTAATTTGCATTTCCGTTATGGCTAAGGATATTAAACATTTCATTAAGTATTTCTCAGCCCAACCACTTTGTTTCATCTTTTAAGAATTCTCCATTTATTTCTGTCATCAATTTTTAAATAGGGTAATTTGTTTTCTTGATGTTCAGCTTTTATTACATTTACACAATGAAATATTAACCAGCTGTTAAGAAAAATGAAATTAGAATGTTTGAAGCTAAATGAACAGGGTTAGAAACAACCATCCCAAGTGAGGCAACCAGACCTAAAGAAGACAAATATTGCATGTTGTCTTATATTTGTGGGTTCTTGAGATGTATGCGTATGCTTTTAAGTTTTATATATCATGTATTGATCTGAATAATCACAGAGGCTATAGGAAGCTAATAAAGGGACAAGGGTAGAATAAGGGGATCTTCCAAAGAAAGGGAGATGGAGTATAATATTATATAGAGAGAAAGGGCAAAATAGGATAAGAGTATTAAACTCTTATTAATTGGAATTAATAAGATCCAATAATTGGAATTATTGGAATTATTGGATTGGAAGACAGGGTAATGGGTCATGGTGGTGCACACCTTTAATCAGAGCACTAGGGAAGCAGTGGTAGGTGGATCTCTGTGAGTTCAAGGCCAGTCTTGTTCTATAAACCTAGTTCCAGAACAGCAAGGCTACACAGGAAATTCTGTCTCAAACACACACACACACACAAACACAAACACAAGCCTCACAGTAGGCAAAGTAAAGGAGGGAACATGCGGAGGGCCAACTAACACTAAAGGTCACTTGAAAAGTCATATGGAAACCTACTATCATAAAAGCTTCCTAATACATAGGAATTATATATTCCTAATTCCCTAAACATCACACACTATTGGCAAGGCTATTAGTTACTCTCCACAACCTGAAGGTAAGGCTCTACTGCTGAAAGCAAAACTTACCTATGCTACTGAACATTGAGAATTGAGCTGGTGTTTAACTAGAAACTTCTTCCCTACTGACTAGCATTCATGGTGCTAGAAGGTTCACAGCAGCCGTGGACCTTATCTGTACTAGACCAAGCCAGTCAACAGTCTGGCATGAGGGTGGGTGCCTCATGGGCTCCTACCCCTAACCAAGGAGCTATGGACACTTGATGGCTTGCAGGGGAAACAGAGTCAGAATTTCAGTATGTGACTCCTATAGGCTGATCACACTTCAGGGGATGGCCCCATATCTAGAATATCATAATGAAGGAATATTGAAAAGCATGAACATTAAAAAGCCAATGTCAGGATTTGTACATGTTCCCCACAAGATATTTGTCTTTCTGTCTAGTGTATATTACTTGTCTTAGCACAACATGTGCATATATGTGCACATGTTTCATACATATGTGTATTACATGTACATATGTATATGCATGCACAAGTGTTCAGAGAAATGAGCTAAGCTTCATGAATCTCTCTATTAGAGAAAAAAGTCTTACCAGAAGTCAGAACTGTGTGGGTACTGCTTAAGAGGGCCACTCTCAGCCTCCAATATTTCCTTTATGAAAACAGAAACTTGTATCTTAAGGATTAAAGGGCAGGTATAAGCTTGGCATGTCCAATCCACTTCCAGGTGCTCATGGCTTCTCAGAGGAGTGTGGTTCCTTAAGCAGATATGAACAGAACACACAGTCTAACTTGACGTTTACAACCTCAGTCACATGGGGTCCACATATGGTAGACGAAAAAAACTAACATGTGCTGAAAAGGGGGGCAGGAATGACAGCATTAACATCGTCAGAGGGGTCAGGACTAAAACACAAAATGCGGTCTCCGTGTTTATCTTGATAGCCCTCTTGAAGGAAAGGCAGACTGAAAACGATCCCTGTGAGGAAAGAGCATTCGGGGGAAGGTCTGATGCAGTCAGTGTCCATTAAATGATCATTTATTCTTCATAATATAAAGTCTTTCTTCAGGGAACACACCAGGTACTTCAAAATTCTGAGATAACAGCTTGGTACCGTGGGTCACAATGGAAGCTTTTATAAATTGCTCATTTTGCATGCCTCTAAAAGTCTGAAGAAACTTCCCTGTTTCCTTCGTGGTAACTGGGCCATTAGGCGGAATAAAATGTTCTGCTCAGCAGTTTAATGACTGCAAAGGACACGGAGAGACAGGCTCCAGCAGCAGCAGCTCACTGTGAGACATGACAATTTCTGTGAAGAATCAAAAGGAGAAGGCTCCCTCTGTCACAATCCAGCTTAAACCTCAGAGTTAGCCCTGAGTTCAGGCCTTGGATTGTGGAACCAGAAAGACAGACAGCAGGAGAAAAAAAAAAAAGCCACCCCCACCCCTACCTCAAGCTTCAGGGATCTGTGGGAGAACTGTGACCACAGTCATGGGGGCAGAGAGGTCACTGCTACCAGCCCACTCCGTGAGAGGCTCGCAAGTGCTGATAGGAACAGAGCTGAGTGCCGGTGTGGGGCTGGGTGGATGCACACTTGTGCCCAGAGCGCCGTGGCTAACTGGCCCTGAGTTCTATGGTCCTGAAATACAAGCCAAGTGCACTGTGGCTCTGCTCATCTGTAGCTTCTTCTGGAGAACTCTGTATATGCTTAGCATGACTAACGAGGGTAAAATGTCAAACCTCTCTCTCTCTCTCTCTCTCTCTCTCTCTCTCTCTCTCTCTCTCACACACACACACACACACACACACACACACAGTGTAACAGGAAAGAGTTGCAGAAACATAAACAAGAACCTGAGCTGGCTGAAAAGCTGAAAAGCTGGGCCTGAGGTATCCATGTCAGCCTCTCCCACTTCTGCTGTTTGAGTAACACTGCACTTGACTGACCCCAGAGAATGTTTTGTTCTAATTTGTTTGAATTTTTCTTTTGATGTAGCGAAGGTAGCTGTAGGCAAACAACATCTCGCATTTCAGGAGCAGGAACCTGATAGACCAAGCCAGTTCTTACTCCTGACATTGGACACAGGGACCTGAACATTATTGACTTCAATGCCCAACATACCCAGCAATACACAAACACTGGTGAGATCAGGGTGGAATCTCACCAGCGTTTTCAGCCCAAATTCCTGAAGGAGAAGAGTACATATGAAGCCACCTAGTAGTGGAGTTGAGGGAGGGAGGCTGGGTAAAGAAATTTAAGAGAAGCTGATTTAGAAAGCAAGGGCCGGAATGACGGGGATGGTTGGATGGACCATGGCCACGGTGAGGAGAGCCAGCGATGCTGAAGCAGGGAGGCCCCAAGGAGCAGCAGGTAAGTGAAGCTGAGCTGCTGGGTGACAGTGCTTCACATGACCCACGTGCTGATGTCGTCACAGGCATCAGTGAGCTCACAGATTAACTGAGATTGCCTAGGACACGCCTGGCACTGCCCAAGAGGAACCCCATCTCTGTACCAGGCCCTGCACAGACGCATACAGAGTCGAGTAGCCTTTAAGGCTACCCTGAGTACAGGAGTCACTCCCATTTTGAGATCAGAACACGGAGCCGCAAAACTGCCACAAAGTCAGCTGTCGATGCTTTAGGAGGCATGAGCAGAATGCCCAGCTTGTTGCTGTACAATAGCAGGGGTAGAAATGTAAGGTGCAAGAGAGACCCTTAGTGCCTACGTCTCTGCCCCCAGTGTACTAATAAACCACAGATGGTGATGTTAGATTCTCCACACCACTATAGCAAAGCGCACTATCCTCTGAAAGCATACAGTTAGAAAATTCCCCCCAAACAGAGAGCCATGCTCGTATTGGACAACAATGCTTGCTTGGTCAGCTGCTGTCAGAGATATCTCCAGCTCCTTGTCAGCCACAATTCAGAGGGAGCTCTGCCTCCGGACGCCTGAACCACTTGTACTACCTCTGCAATTAGTGCGAGCTCATCGACAGCAACAGGAGTGAGTGAGCTGGCTGCGAAACTCGCTCCTGGAAGCAGAGGGCTGGGTGGCGGGGGAGCGCACAGATGGCGTTTCCTTTTTAAATGAAAAGTTTTGGCACTGGCCTCTGTCAGGAGCTTTCCCTTGTTTCCATCTGGTTTGGGTCCTGGAACACACACAAGAGAGAATGGAAAAAGAAAACTCTGCCGGCGTGCTAAACCACCAGAAAAGCAGGAGTGCCTGCCAGCACTTCCTCTAAGTCCCCGGAGACCAGAACATTCTGCTCAAGGAATGTTATCGTGTTGTGTTGAGGGAATGGGAGAGCCCTGTTCCTCAGACCTAGCCCTGTCTTGGAGGGAAAATATTTAGAAGTATGTATACTTTGGAGCAGAAAGTCTCACGTGTGGTCTCAGCACTGTGTTCTCTAGCGGTTCAACAGCGTGCAGGGCACTTATCCACTTAGCCCTGGCTGGGCCATCTGGAGAGTAGAAATAACAGAAGCCGGTGTGAAGATGAACTGAGAGGGTACACATTAACTTCTTAGTGCTCTACTGCTGGACTCCTCTGTTCAATGGGGCCTGAGAAAAGATATCACCATCAATTTTCACAAGAGATGATCTAGAATCATAAGGACATCTAAGAACATTTTGTTACATGAATGAACAAACCAAGTTTGTACATAGACAGAGGTCACTATGAGGAGATACTGAATTTCCCTGAGTAATCAGTTTTCTAAGAGGCAAACAGATCTGCCAATAGCATCTTTGTTCCCAGGTTTAATGGCTTGGCTTACAAATCTTACCATCCAGCCAAAACCAAAGGCATACCCCTGTACAAAACAAGGCAAAGCTAAGAAATGGTCATTAGTTGCTTGAGGTAGATAGTGAGGAAGGATGTTTGGTTTTGGAATTCTTTTCTCACACAACTCTTATACCTAGCAGAAAAAAACAGAACAGAGACACTGAGAACAAATCAGAACAAACTGGGCTCAAGCTACCCAGGCTCACATCCAGGTCCTGTGACAGCAACTGTAAGCAAGCTAATCCATGTCTGTCCTCAGCCCCTCACCTACAAAGAACTGCTTCATAGCATAGTGTAAGGGTAGAATGAGTGAATACAGGGGAAAGGATGCAACCATGCCTACCACGGCACTCCACTGACACAGGTACAGCAGGTTCTTCGGGGAGGCCCTTTATGTGTGATCACAGCGCCTAAGTCTATAGTCCCAGAAAGCACAGGAGAAGAAACTCTTCTCTTTTAATTCCCCATAACCAATGGTCACTACTGATACTTTAGCCATGGATTTATCACAAAACCACAAATACTCAATAAACATTATGACAGAGAAAATTGTAGTTTTATAAAAATTAAAAAGATCACAAAGAAAGTCACAGAAATAAAACAGAAGGGAAACTTTGTTTGGTATGTCATGGTTTTCCAGAGTTTCTTAATTTTACAGCTGACTGCACATACAAATCTTCATAACATAGACTTACCCTGACAACTACAACATCTGTAGATAAGCCTACTGCTCCACACCTTAGCATGAGCAGGAAGATACTGTGTGTGTAAAAAGTGGTACTTCCCTATCATCATGAACAGAAGAATCTGCCCTTTCAAACGCCACTCCTGTTGAGCTAAGTCAGAGGGGTTGGAGAACTACAGCCCTAGCCTAGATATCTTTTCAATTGAAGAACACATAAAACTGTAGAACCTTAACCAGGGCTAAAGAAAACATGGGACTAAAAAGCACTTTTTAAAATAAAATTGAGTACCCCAAATGTGTCATTATGTCAAATATTCCAGGGGACAATCCCGAGTGTAAGACCCGTAAATAGTGAAAATGCTTCAACCTTAGTTGAGAGTCCCACACATTTAACACTTTTTCCCGAGCATCCTGGAAGGGGCCACACCCAAGTACCGGCCAGGGTTAGGAGCTGCTGAGATACAGGGCGGCATCACCAGCTCCCATCCTCCTACTCTATACTGCAGCCTTCCACGGAACATGTGTACATAAATTACCTCATCACAGTGTATTCAGAACTTTTTTTAAACAGGACAATTTTGTTCTTTCTACAAATCGACAATAATTTTGAAAAGAACTAAGGTTTTCTGTTTCAACAGATATATAAAAGAATGTGCTGATCACAAAAATTGGTTTCCATGGGTCCCTTTTGTGGGGACAAAGTGGCAGCCAGAGGAAGAGTTTATCCATTTATGAATATGAAAGCAAATATAAAATATCATACATACCAAATTAATAGGGGATTAGATAAATAGTTGTGAGGATGAAATTACAGAATGTTTAGCAGGCAACTGAATAGTAATAATAAAGTAATACTTAATTCATAGACTAAAATTATCATGGGGAGATAAGCCGTGTCTTTATCCTTTGGATATATTAATAGTCCCAAGTTGAGTCTACACCCTAATCAGGCAAGCAGCAAACCATAAATGCAGACAACAGTCTCCCATAAGCACATACCACATATCGTTAGCCAGCAGCGTGGGAGGTGCCATGAGGAACGGAGAAGAGGGTACCAGCTCTAGCTTTGAACAGGCTAGTGAGGGTTTTTCACACTTGTCTGTCCATGTGGCTGCTGCATGTATTGGTGGTTTATTTCTTTTCACTAGTAGAATTGGATAGATTTTACTGCCTATATATAAAATATTGCTTTATTCATTCCACATGTGGGTGGAGATTTTAATTATGTCTGGGCTTTCTGGTGATGAGTAAAACATAGGAACATTCATAACAAGCTTTTATGTGGACATAGGATTTTATTTCTTGTATGTAGATGGCTAGCATAGGGATATATATCGGACTTCACTAAACACTGCCAAATTTCCAGCCAACGTAGTTACATTGCTTTCAGATTTCATGGTTGTTAGAGCTCACACACCTTGACATGCTCACCACCACTCGGCATTACTGGTCTTTTTCATTTTTATTGCAGGTCTTTTTCATTGTATCATTACTGAGAGGAAAAAAATGGGAACTGATGTGTTCAAAAAGCCAATTATAGAGTTATCTTAGAATGGAAACATTTGTACACCATTCCAGAGTTTACCTAGAGGGATGCTATAAAAAGAGAATGTAAATAAATATTGAACTCTAGTTAATGTTGTGTACACTGTTGTGTTCTGGGGGAAGTATATTTGTGGCTATGTTGGAATTTAATTTGAAAAATCAGTAAGAAAAACGGTATAAATTGATTCACAGAGAGAGACTTGAACAGCTGGACAGGTATACATCAAAGCAAGAATTATAAAACATTAAGCTAGGCACAAAGTCAGGAGCTATAGATCCAATATCTTGGGAAGCTGAGGCAGGAGAATCACTTGAAGGCAGGAGTTTGAGGCCAGCTATGGGCAACACAGTAGGAGGGTAAAAAGATTAATGAAAGTAAATTAAATTTTTAAATATTGTGAGACTTGGTGGTGAGAAAATTCTGTCCAATTTGTTGTGTAAAAAGTGTCTTGTATGCTGCGAAAATGTCTGTTGCGCTAAGTATGCTCTACAACTCATCATCATACTACTCTTTTTAGATTTACTGACATTTTAACAATAAGTACCATGCGTAAAGCGTACGCGTAAAGCGTACGCGTAAAGCGTACGCGTAAAGCGTACGCGTAAAGCGTACGCGTAAAGCGTACGCGTAAAGCGTACGCGTAAAGCGTACGCGTAAAGCGTACGCGTAAAGCGTACGCGTAAAGCGTACGCGTAAAGCGTACGCGTAAAGCGTACGCGTAAAGCGTACGCGTAAAGCGTACGCGTAAAGCGTACGCGTAAAGCGTACGCGTAAAGCGTACGCGTAAAGCGTACGCGTAAAGCGTACGCGTAAAGCGTAATTAAAGACAAAAAGGTTTTGGCTCATAGATCTCATAATTTCATAAAACAGCACAACAACATGACATTGGGTTGTCATGAGCAGAAACAAGTCAGTGATTTTCTGCAATTGTTCGTGAGAGCTTTCCTGAGGGCATGACTATGTACACGGTATTGTGATTGTCCCAAGTACTGGGATTAAAGACATGGACCAGTTCAAAAAAATTAGACCTGGGTGACCATGAGGAAACTATCAAACTCAGTAATCTCACTGTGACTAAGTTGGATTGAGTATCTTTTTTCCTTCCAAAATAATATCTTAATAATCCAGGAGAGTTTAGATAGATACAAAGATAGATAGGTAGATAGATAGATAGATAGATAGATACATACATACATAGATACATAGATAGATACATAGATATAGATAGATATGTTTATGGTCACACAACTCTGGTTCTTATATTATAAATTATTCATGACACAGAAAAAACTGAATAAGCACTAGTTAAAATATATTAAAATATTCATGTTTACATGCATATTTTTTAAGTTTCTTTTTTGACCTGATTTAATGCTCCATGGTACTGAAAAGATTGTTAAAAATTATTTGTAGACCTTGTGCTAATTTATACAAAATTCACCTCTGATAAATGAATAGGTGCTTTCCATCAACCATGCTATAATGGGTGAAGGGGTTGGCCTCCCAGAATGCATAGTAATTTACACTAATAGCAAGAACGGGCTTTTACTTCAAAACCTCCTACCCGTGGTCAGCTACAAAGAGCTGTCCCCAGTAGCTCAGAGGAAACGGGAGAAACCAGGGACCACTTGCATGCCATGAGACCACTGTTGCTCTGCCTGAGTGCTGCCCACCTACAACTCGATTCAGCAAAACATGGAAGCCCGTTCTACCACACAGAACTAATTCCCCCAGACATGCACATCTGCATTTTTCCTTTTTGCCTTCTTCAGAGTTTATAATTATGTGAGTTTTTAAAAGCAATTAATGTCCACAGGAGCCCACCTAACCTGCATATTTTTTTCTTATAACTGTATCCTTAGCCCCTAAGACACTCGGCATATAAAAGATAAAACATATTGATTAACTTGTTAGTTAAAGCATTACTTTATCAGAACTGAAACGCCTCCAAGTTGTACATAAACCAGAAAATAAAGGCGGTTATTACTTTGTTCTTTAAGAAAAAAGCATAATGTAACAAATGTGTGTGTCAAAGCCACCTGGCCCTTTTCTGCCCTGGTTTCCGTTCTATTGTCTGTCAAAATGTCAGCTCTACTTTATGTAGCTTCTCACAATTTAAAAAAGAAATGATAAGGATGAAGACTTTCAGAATAAGGGATTCCCCTCTGTTAGAATGCAAGGAAGAAACAATTCTTGTCATTTTACACTTCCAACCTGAAGGACTTGGTAATTTTAACAGGAATGCGGCTGAAGAGTCTCAGGTCATTATCTCCAGCTCTGTGAGGGATGGTTACACAGCTTCCCTGAGATGAGCCTGTTAGAGCCCCATTACCACTCTCAGAGACTTTATGATTAGAATCAGGCAGATAAAAATGTAAGTCTAAAAGACAAAGAAAATTGTTGACCTTCAGTTATAGGTATACACCTGGCAAAACCCGACTTGCCCTCTGGACTGTGCACTGTTCATTCAATTATGTGCCTGTAGGAAGTCTCAGAGCAGTGAAGAGAAACGAGCTTTAAAGGGTTAGAATATTCTGTGTCTGTGCTCAGCCAAATACAAAACAAGATTATTGGTATGCACTTCATCCATTGTTGATATTCATAAACAAAACAAAACAAAAAAACCAACAGGGTCCAAAATTTAAAATATGAAAGTATTTTTAAGACCTTGATCTTATCAACAAAATCCTGGGCTGGTATGGCGAAAGTTCCTTTCGGCTGGAGAGATGACTTCATGCTTTTCCAGAACCTCAGATTCCGTTGCACCTCCCACATGGTGGCTCACAGAGGTCTGTATCCCCAGTTCCAGAAGATGTGATGGCCTCTCTTCACCACTCCCATTGCACACAAGTCACACAGACACACAGGCAGGGAAAACATGCTCCCGGACACATACACACATGTTACCATTGCACACAAGTCATACAGATATACACGCAGGGAAAACATGCTCCCACACACATACACACACACACATACACACACGTTACCATTGCACACAAGTCATACAGACATACAGGCAGGGAAAACGTCCTCTTACACACATACACATACAACAAAGAAAAGAAAAGATTCTTTTCCTTTTTTTTTTTTTCTGAGACACGGTTTCTCTCTGTAACTCTTGTTGTCCTGGAACTCCCTTTGTAGAATAGGCTGGCCTTGAACCTACAGAGATCCACTCCCCCTCTGCCTGCCAAGTGCTGGGATTAAAGGAGTATGCCAACACCTCCTGGGCTGATTTTTTCTTTTTAAAAAACTTAAGTCACTGTTTCTTAATTTATCTCCCATTTGTGCATTGCTCAATTATACTAACAAAACACAAATATTTTCTAAACCTAATCCTTATTTAGGAAGGACAGAATAATGTTTCCAGGTTGATTCCCACACCTTCTGAATGAATAAAATTTTCTTCCAACAATTTTAAAGGCATGCTAATCAAAATGCTATGTTCTCATTTCATTCTAATCTAAGTCTGATAAATTCTTATCTATCTAATGAAAAGTCTTTTATTCCTTGAAATTAATTCTGATTAATTTACCAGATGCTGAGTTTTGCTTAAAAGCTAAAAACGGGTCTTAAAATTAAAGTTGTATTCCCAAAGCACAGCTCAAGAAGATCTTACAAAAGATGAAGTGTGGTAAGTTTAGTTTATCCATTCCTCTCTTGGGAAATATTACAAATGCCCTCAGTGCTTAGCTTTAGGATCACTCGGAAGCTCATGGAGAATTGATCTCAACTTTATCACAAAACAACTTGGTGTGCATCCACCGTAAATCCCACAGATCTCCTCTCATCACAAGCAGGAAGAGAAAATAATAATCCAAGCAAATTCTAAGCTTATAAAAACAGATGGGTTTTTTTTCACATGTCTGGGGTTGTCAGGCAAAGCAAGGGTTTGTAAAGGAAATCTTCTCTCTCCTGCTCCTTAAAGCACCAATATTTGTCTCAAGGAAAAGTGTTACTAATTGTTGGCAGTGGTCTAGGGAAAAAAAAGTGAAGCTCAGTCTGCTAGTGGTAACAATTATCCAAAAGAAGGATTCTCAGACAGAACTCCCAAAGGACAGACCACTCCCTCCGAAGGAAGGAATGAATCAGAAAGTGCCCGCCAAACTCTGCAGAAACTCTTCAGGGACCGGAAGCCTGAACTTCACGATCTTTTCAGTACACAGAAATCTCAACAACAGAGGAGAAGACACAAGGAAGCAAGGATGGGAGACAGGAGAAAAGAGTGGAAAGGCAGACGTAACCAAATGAACATGACTCCCAGATGCCTTAGATGAAGCATTTTAAAACAAAGGTTGCTTTGGTGTCATTGTGTAGTTTCCATTACCTGACAGGCAGATATAAGTTAAATATTCCCCTTGACCGCCAGTCGCCAGGAAAGGGATCTTTTTCTTTGTCCTCCTCTTGACTTGGACAGCGCCCAGCATTCTTTCATCGAGAGGTGCGAAAATTTCCTTGCTGATGGCAGATTTGGCACTCATTGTAGAGAAACCGAGGCGGGCACGCAGGGAATTTTCTGAAGGAAAAAAAAAAAGGCAAGTTGGAACCAACAATACTGTAGGGCGGGTAGGAATGAGGAGGGAGTGTTCGCAGGTGCAGTGTTGCTCAGTCTGCAGTTTAAGCTCCGACTTACAGAGACATTAACAACAAGCTCTTCCTAGTGTACTGTCTACAGAGATGCAAAGGGAAAGGGAGTGTGCTTTTCACTACCTGAAACACCCAACACAATGTGGCAGGAACAGCAAGCAAAGAGCTCTAGGGTGCTTGCTAGTCTCTACCTAGGCTGCGCCTCCCCTAACTGGCAACAGTATCCGTCCTCTTCCTCCTTTGTTAGGAATAACACTTGCAGTTGAGAAGTCTTTCCACTGACTAAATGGAGGTACTTATGCTCCTTCCAGATCTCTTTCAACTCCAATGTAAATACATTCTCCTAATTCCATTCGGAGTGGAAATCATTATGTCATCTTCTACAGAAGAGCCACATAAGGAACAGAAGAGCATTGATTTCGCCAGGGCCCAGCCACTTCTCATCATCCGAGTAAGGCGCTCTTGTTTCTTAGACTCCTGCAGTGAGCCCTACTGTCCCATGTTCCACTGCAGAGACCTACCACCATCTGGACCCTTGCCAAATCTGTGCTTTTTTTCTCTGCAGTCCCAGTGGCCATGGAATTCTAAATCCATGTCGGACTTGTGCTAACTATTTTGGAAATGCTACCCAGCAGGTCCCGCCTTTGTGGCTAACTGGTAGTAGGTGACCAACCACGAAGAAAATGAAGCAGTATGTTAGGGCTCACGAGTTCTCCCCACCACACACAAACTAATGCAGTCACAGCCCACACATTACATATGGCTCCCAAAGTTGCGCTTCCCTGACGGTCTTAATTCTGCTTCTGTCTTTCATGTTCAAGTCAATCTGAACATAAATACAGCTCTAGAGACCTAGGCAAATCTACTGTCTTCACCCTTGAGGTCACAGGTAAGTATTTACTTATCACTAACCAATATTGACTCAGGCAACTTAAAACTTCAGAATTCACGGAGAAAGCTCACAAAGACACAAGAACCAGAGTTTGATCCCCAGAGTCCAGGTGGGAAAAGAAAAATCGGGCTAGTTGTGGTGGCATGCACGTGTAATCCCAGCGCTGTGCTGATGAGACCTGGAGATCCCTGGCCTGCCAGCCTGTTCTACGCAGTGAGTGAGAGGCCAAGGGACTCAAAAATGAACCAGGGGGCCAATGCCTGAGGCAAGTTATCTAAGACTGATCTGTGGCCTCCACATATACATGCATGCATACCTGCACACACATGAATATCACATGCACCAATCAGAACTGAAGGTGCAGGAGAAGTCTTTGTTCTGCCCACACAGGTTGTGTGGGGTGCTGTGAGGTCCTGCATACAGATTGGCAGCGCAGTATATGACATGCCAGTAGTTCAAAGGCTTGATGGGACTAACCTAAGCTGACCATGTGATAGAGAAGCTCCCACTCTATGATGCCTTGTGTTTGCTGTTAGAAATCCCATAATAAATCAAGATATGGTCTCTGTCCTACTAGGGCTGATGACAGACTGCAGCACAGGTTTCACCAGTAGACAAGAGAAACAACTCTGGGATTAACGGCACTTGCTGCCCAGCCTGACAGCCTTAGCTTGATGTCTAGAGCCCACTGAGTGGAAGTAGAGCATCACCTCTCACAAGCTGTCACCTGACTTCCATACGTGCATCACTGTGGCATGCCACACCTCCTAAAACAATAAATGCAATTTGAAAGTTTCATTGAAATTCCAATGATTTATGAAGGAAGATCATGGAAATATCTTTCAACGGCAAAATCATACCTGTCTACATCTCTAAGCCCCTGGTAGGAAAAATATAAAGAATTTCCCGGTTTAAATTTTTTTCTCTCTTTAATTCTGAAATAAAGTAAGTTCTACTAGCACCAAAAAGATATATGGACACATGCACTAAGGATACAAGTCATGGGTCTAGTAGATGTGATATATAATGTAGATAAATAGATATAGACATATATTATATACATATATATGTATGTATATTCTGATCTGCTTGTGGTCTGACAACAGTCTTTGCACTGCGGCCAGATTTTCTCTCCATGCTGGCTATGAAATAGAAAATAGTGCAGGTGTGCCTGGTTCTCACTGCACTGACCACTGTGACTGCCCTCAAGCTGGCAAAAATAACTTCTCCTAGCATGCATGTGTCTTACTGTCTGTACCTATGACAGTTTTATGATTTGTTGGGTTGTTGTTGGGGCTTTTTTGGGGGGGTGTTTGTTTGTTTTAATTAGAGAAACACATATTGCTTTTCTAGCTTTGAGGTCTTTTGTGCCTCCCAGTCAGGGAAACACAGAAAAGAAAGCCGAGGAAGAAAGCTAGCCACATTCTCAATTTCATCCAGAACTCACCGGCAGGCACCTTTCCCAGCAGGCGTGGCATTGCTTCTTCATCTTGACTCATATCTTTTCAACCTATACTGAAAGGTAATAGAGAACTAACGCCACATTGTGTAGAAGATGACTCCGAAGACAAAAGAGGCACACCTGTCTAACCAGGACCTTAAAACCACCCATGCCTTTGGAGGCTGGTGAGAAGCTGAAGAGACCTTTCTTACTTTTGTTATACTGATATTCACAAATGGAAGAGCATAGGAAAGATAAACTACTGACTTCTCTGTGCCCAAGTTTTAAAATAAAACAAGCTGAGATTTAAATTCCAGATCCAACATATAAGGCCTGAAATTGATGGGTAAATCTTAGCATTTTTGACTCTCAGTTTACTTAGCTCTGTGGTTCTTAACCTTCCTAACACTGTGACCCTTAAATACAGCTCCTCATGTTCTGGTGACCACCCCCAACTACAAAATTATTTTCAGTGCTACTTCATTACTATAATTTTGCTACTGTTATGAATACTAATACAAATATCTGTGTTTTCCGATGGTTTTAGGCAATCCCTATGAAACCCAAAAGGGTCTCAATCCACAGGATGAGAACCACTCTCTTAATACAACATGGAGACACCTTTACCTCCATCTTGGAACTGAAGAGCTAAATAGGTTAATATGTTCAGATCACGCATTCCAGTGTCTCAATACTTTTGTTTAAAAAAAAACTTAAACGTGGAGAATTTTATTAACTCCTGTTATGATACAAACTATGAAATATCTTTTGAACTATAAAAATTGAATGAATTTACCCATGCAAAGCAGAGATGTCTAGAAGAATAAAACTCAGCTTTACTTAGCAAAGTCTCACTGTTTTTCATGTATAAACACACATAAATAGATGGTTTCCTCTATATAAACACAAAAATGGAGAGTTATAAGCCTTTCTTAAAAATTCACTACTGGGGGAGTATCATATTCATTCTAGGGTCAAGTGCCACGTTATTTGTTCAGAGCTTTCTGAAGTACATGAAGATGTACATTGTGAGTGTCATTCTGGGAAGGTTAATGTACAGTGAACTCAAAGGAGAATAATCAGGAAGCAAGCCGGCCACTGTGTAGCTGTCTCACACCCAGCTGCACATCTGAATTCTATAAACTATTTTAAACAACTCTTTAACTCATTCTCAGGTTCCACAGGTCATCTGGCCACCAGTTTTACAAGTCATTAATATATACAAAGCTAAAACTTCTATCAGAATGGTAGCAGTTGGTAGAGACGGAACATTTCAGGATAGGATGTGTGTGTGTGTGTGTGTGTGTGTGTGTGTGTGTGTGTGTGTTGGGGGGGTTCAAGTAGACTTTATATCTGGGGTCTCTGAGTCACAGAGATCCAGGAGACTTGTTTGCATGTAATGTCTTCAGTCTATTCTGCTGCACAAGCAGGTTTAGAACCATTGTTTTGGTGGGGCGGTGGCCCCCTGTCCTGAAAGACTTCCTTGTTAAGCACACTAATGTTTCCTGAGCAGGTGTCCATGGCAGATGCTCTGCAGGGTGCTAGTAAGGAATCCTTAAGTGTCTACAGCCCTATTTACAAAGCACTTCCACACTCAATTCCAAATGTAGGTCAAGATAGCTGCTGAATGCACCATCTCAAGACTGCAAAGAAGGATCATTAGCTATGTATTTTTATAATGATAAATTATGCCATTTTTAGTCAATTCCTTTTGGGCTACAGATTATGGGAAAGTGTTATAATTTCCTCTTGTGGAGAGAGTGTTTTAGCTGAAACCCACTGAGGCAGAAACGACTATCAGAGAAACGTGTACGCTGCAGTAAAGACACAAGCTTGCCTCAGGCTCATTTCAAAAGCAACACCTTGTGGATAACACTCGTAAATTTTCATTGCTTAAATACAGAGGAACTGATGCCCATTGGCCTATTGGAGCATCACATATTTTTTTTTTTTAAATCAGGACCATACATACAGGACAGGATTTCAGATCCTCAGAACCCTCATAATTGAATGTCACACACACACACACACACACACACACACACACACAACGCCACACTTCCAGCCTCTGAGACGGGATTCCTGGGTCAAGCTGGCTAATCAGACTAGCCATGTCAATGAGCCATGGATTCAACTGAGAGTCCCTGCCTCATTAAATGAGAGGCAAGATAATTCCCCAGGTGCACACCCACCCACATTCACAGGCACCTTCACACACCACATATGTACAGATGCATACCACATACACATGAAAATGGAACAATGGGTGGGGGACTCATAGATACGGACTTGAAGAATAAGAATGAAACAATGCAGCGTGAAAATAAGGAGGCTCCAGAACAGAAAACGAGCATCTGAATATAAAATTGCACTTGCATCTTTTTGTTTTTGTTGTTGTTTTGTTCTTATTTGGATTTTGTTTCTCTAAAACAAGGCCTCTCTTGTGGCCCTGGCTTTCCTAGAACTCCCTCTGTAGAAGAGGTTAGCTTTGAATTCACAGAGAGCCACCTGCTTCTGCCTCCTAAGTGCTAGGATTAAAGGTGTGGACCACCATGCCTAGCATACTTATTCCCAGGAAACATCTAGAAACAAGCTTTCTACTAAATTCATATCATTATTTGAATTCAAACTAAGAAAATACACCGATAATCTTCCTGCTGTCCTCACTGTCACTAAGCTAGAATGCTACCATATACATCTGTGATTTCGGACCTATTCTCCCCCTAACCTGAAAGCCATAAAAACATACTTCACTGGGCTCCCGTGATTGGATTCACTGTCTTTGATTCCAATCAGTACCAAATCATTGTGAGAGAGGAGGGTTAATTCTGCGAGTGGTCGAGGGGCTGGAAGACTCTTCTGCGAGAGGACATTTCCCTCTGTGCCGCAGCAGTCACCTCCTGACCCCAGTCGGGACAGAAGAGCAGAAGCCATACGCCAGCTTCCAATGGCTCCAGTTCAGACACATGACTGAACAGTATAAACACAGACTGTTGACCAGCACAGACAGCAGCCTTGGCCACAGAGGTGTCTCTAAGAAGGAAAGAGTCTCCATCACTGGCTGCTAAAGCGTAAGAGTGGGCTTTCTTTTCCCTAAATACATATTTTCCTCTGTAGGAGACATGGTCACAGGATTCTCGGTACCTATGTCTCATGTCTACTTCAGTTACAAACATTGCTTTCATCTCAGTTTTTCTTGTTTATGTGTTTGCTAAGTCCATTCTTCTTATAGGTTTAATAATCAAAAATAAATTCTGCTCTGCCACAGACCTGGTTTATAAATTTGTTTACAATATAGTATTGTAAACTGCCACATCCTAACATTAACAAACAGTATGACAAAACCAAAATATAACAACAACAACAACAACAATACTTTGGTCTGAAACCATCACCTACAAGAGGGAGCACGGGAAGTGGCCAAGCCAATTTCAATCATGTCCAAACAAAGTCAAAACCACACAGGGTCAATTCTATACACAAACAACTTAATTATGAGCTATACTCAGTATGCTTGCTGAATTATCACCCTTGCTTCACTGATGCTGAAGAGAAGATAGAGAAAGAAAAAAGTGTTGAAGATTAGATTAAGCACACACACGTGTGTGAATGCACATACACACACACACACACAGATGGGGGAAATCTTTAGCAAAAATAGGATTCACCTTTTACAGCAGATACTGACTGCAATCGTAGGTAAATTTTAAGTTTTCCCAACTAAGCAAATTCTATTTCAAAATACACCTGAATTATAATATTAAAAAGCTAAACTTTGAGAGTGAACTTCCAATTTTTATGTGTATGAGCTTTCTAAATACTTCAAATATGGATGAAACCAATATGATCTTAACTACTTTTAAATTACTTCCTATTGTCTTTCATCGTATCACCAGTTTTACACTAGTACTCCACATCAGAAAGCCCAGTTTGGAGAATGTCGCTGCTTTCAGTCTGGATGAGAGCAGCAGTGTGTTTTCTACAGTCGGTATGTCACCAGTGGCACCACCTGCCATAAGATCTGCCTCAGGCAAGGGAACAGTACATAAAAACATGATACCTCATGGGTCCATTTTATTCATATTCACCATGTTGGTTTAGAAGGAAAGATTCTAGGGCCTTCAATGCCTAATTTCATAAGTGAAAATTACAGTTGGGTTCCTTATCAATTTTTGTGGCATCATCCGGCCAAGGATTTGATGCCAGGCTTTCCTGTTCTCTCCAGGGCTCGGCTTCATGTTTGTGCCTGTATAGTTTAATGAGAATGTTGATAGACAGACTTGCTCCAGCTCCCACAAGCACCTTTCTATGCTACTGCCTCAAATTCTGACAGGCAGAGATGTGAATTTGGCATTAAAATTCCTTACAGATATGTTTATATCTGGAGAAAAGAAATGGTTTTCTAGATGAGAAAAGTAAGTTGTTAAGTAAATTATTGTAGAGCCTACAGCCTTAAACAGCAAGCAGGAATCTGAAGCTAGAAACACAATCCTAGAAGAGTGTCTGTCTGTTCCTCTGCACCATCTTATACTAAAGAAAGGAAGGGAGAAGGGGAGGCAGACCTGCATTCTAGGTAAATCAAAACGGGCTTCAGTATTTCATGACTTTTCTTTGATCATCTTTGCTTTCTGATGAACAAGACACTGTTGTTAACCTTGTCCAGCAACTACAAAGACAACAAATTGGGCTCTGGTCATTCCTCGTTGCTACCAGTTCATCTTGGATGTGTCCAAGCTTAGTTGGCAAAGACTATCACATAGTGTTGTTAAGATAACTTACTTTTATTCCCGAATTTAAAAAGGAGCTTAATGCATAGAGTAAGACTCTACGATAGATGGCCCATTCCAGAAAGAACACAATCCAAGCATAAAGATGTGTGAGTGTTCTGAGTGCTTACATGAAAATTCCAAGAAAGGAAGACAAGAATCTTGGGACCTCAGTTTTTTCAAAACACAGAATTGTCTTGGAATGTGTTTTCAGAGTCATCCCAGGAGTAGTGAGTAGGAATGAGCTCACTTCGGCTGTGGTTACTCATAGGCCTCTATGGAAAAACATATTTTTGCCACGTGTAGCTTGTCCTTGTGATTGTGTACTTTACTCAGGTGATTCTTCTTGACCCTCGGAGCATAAATTATCTGATGCTCTAAATAAAGTTGACTACCGCATGAGGCTTTATTCTCCCGCCATTTTTAGTCCCCACTCTCCCAGGGTCTGGGCACCAACGCGAGCACCAACAGAGGACAGTGCCCACTGAGCCTCCCTCCTTTTGATTCCAGTCAGGAGTCAGTTCCTGAGAAGATCTCAGATGGTTGTCATGAGGCAGTTTTGTGAAGCTTATAAGCTACTTTCCCAAGAGGAAAAGACTTAACTGTAAAAGACAAGGATTTCCAAGGTTTCTGCTGGTCCTCAGGGGGATATTCCTCTTTGAGCTCCTTTACTGGACTGCCTCTCCCTGGCGTTTCAAAAGCACAACATTGACCTTCTTGGTTGCCATCCCTCATACATTCTATACCTTCTATCTTCTTCTGTGATGCTCCAAGCAACCCTAGTTTGTTGGTAGCAATGCCCAAGGCTTCACATGGGTATTCCATATACTTTGCTTTACCAAGGAGGCTCTCAGAAAGGCTTTCATGACCTACAACCATTGCCTTGGCAGCTTTTCTCATTCCTACCTAACTACAATAATATTTACATTGAAAGACGCTGTCCAAATGAATCTTGAGCATTTGGACTCTTCAAGTTTTAGGAGCAAAATCATCTTGGTGACTGTCTGTCTCATTCAGTTCTATCTAACGCAGAAGCTGAGTTCCAAGGTCTTATATTCAAAGAGAAAGAAAGCCAAAATGTGGACTAGATGCTGGTCTCCACTTCACTATAATGCTCCTTCCAATTGAAATTTAAAAAGGATGGTAAGAGGGTGTAAAGTGTCATACCAGCCCCGTGGCTGTGGACATGAGAACAGCTGGTGTGTGGCAGGGTGGGAAGAAGACAAGGAGCAAGCGTGGTTCCGCACAGTTGCGAAGCTGCTCAGGTCCGTTCTTTTCCTTGAGAAGTGACACAAAACTCAGTCCTAGCCTGCAATACCTCAAGCCCGTAGATCTGTAAGCCTTGATTTCAGGCCAGCACGACTTCTGTTGGATTTCCACGGTTTACGTTCACTCATTTGGCTGTTGAGGTCTAAAGTATAACAGGCCCAAGTGAACCATGCTGGGGAGTCCAAGCAGCACAGAACAACTCTGGCCTAGGGTCAACCCACAGAGCTCTGTGCTGACCCCAGTTAGTCCTTCTATAACCTTGGTGCTCTGAGCCACTGTCAGGTGAATCCATTCAGGGCGACTCGCAGGCACATTGTCATTCTGGGAATTAACACTTTGGCATTGGCAGTCTCCACGCTGGGAGCCAGATCAGCTGTTGTATGGGCTTCTTGGTACCTATTCCTGGCAAGCAACGGAGCAGGAAATAGGAATCAGTCAAGCCCAGTGCTTGTCTTTGAAATGGTACCCTTCAGTCGCAATACAAAAACAGCACCAGGTGCCTGCAATCTGCAATCAGTGCTCTATTAAAAGGCTCGCAGAAATGGTGGGACTACCCTGATTTCCGCAGGCAGCTGCATGAGGTCCTGCTGGGTAACTGCAGAGTCTTTACAGGTTCGCTTGATACTCCCCAGAAGCAGTAAGTTGGAATACCAAGGTTAGGATCCAACCTCTGAAGACGGAAATCTCTATGCGGTTGGAATACATAGTGGGGAGAGAGCCCTAGTGACTGTCTCAGATTGTTACAGAATAACTTATAAATCCAGGTCAGACTCAAGGCCCACATGCAAATGCAGAGTCTGCCCCATCCAATCAGCAGATCTGTCAGTCAATGTCAATCCCTCTTAATCAACAGGGTCCAGAAGATAAGTAACTTCTGACCTAACTAGCCATAACAATATTTCATAATGATGAGGGGAAAAGTATCTTTCAATTGAATACTACCTAAAAATGAGCTCAACACTAAATTTAAAAATGTCTCTCATTGACATTTTTAATTGAATTGAATTTGAAGGATATTCAAGTCCACCTGATCAGGAAGCTGGGGTCAAAGCCGAATGGTGACTTTTCTCCTACCCCAACCTGACAGCTGACGGAGAGTGAAAAGGCGTCTACGTTTGTCATCATGGATCTAAGCCAGTCTTTGCCTTTGCTTCGTGAATCAGGGTAAAACTCCCCACCTCTGAGGCCTGTGTCTGCATATCTGAAATAGGGTAGTGCACCTACTTCACGGGACGTGTGTGAAGTATTGTGTGGAAATCCGCTCCCAGCTCAGGGGCCTTGCCCTTGACAGGCTGCCGGCATATCTGAGGGCATTTGTCCACACGTGTCCCACACAATGTATGGGACACGAGCAGTCCTCAAGCAGCACTGTACTTCATCTTTCACATCTGTGAGGAGAGAGAGGACATATCCTCACTTCTGGGTGGACAAAGGGAAACAGTGGGTCTTGCCCCATCAATCCTGCCCGCCTTCGACTGCTACTGCCCTCAGCTAGGCGTATAAATTGCCAGCCTCAAGAGAAAACAATTGAGAGGGCACACTGAAATCTCCTGCTCTGAAAACAATGCTGTGACCTGAGGAGATGCAGAACGGAAGGAACATTTTTTAAAAGGGAAAAGAAAATGAACACAGAGAACAAAAATGAGAGAGAACATGTCGCGTTCACTCAGTGTGGCAGCCCTTTCTAGAGACAGAAGATTCGGGAGATAATGAGCAAAGGAGTCTTCTCCCCTCCAGAGAGCTGCCATTCCTCGGAGTACAAAGAACGTCACCGCTAAGGCCACAGTTCTCATCTTACGGAGAATAAAAGATAGTTAACTCTGGAGCACTTTGAGTGACCTTGGCTCAGGAACACGGATTTCGGTTACCCCAAATTCCACGTTCCAAGGTGGAAGCCATTTAAGTGTTATAGTTTTACAAAACAAAGGAAGTCAGAGAGCAAGGCAAGTTTAAAATACACTGATGGGAAGATCAGAGAGGTGGATACAGCACACTGGAGAATGCTTCTCTGTGGGCTCCCGATACGATCAACAACACTCTTAGCTTTGGGTTGGTGAAAGCCAGCGTGTCTCCTAAGTCAGTAGACTCTGAAGGTTTGTATCTACTAGTCATAGGACATTATTCTCACACAGAGGTTGAGTAAGGAATGGCGTTTCCTGAGGCTAAAGCTAGCCCAAGATAAGGATTGGTACAGTCCAAACTCTCTACACTACTGACATTCTAACCTATCCGTCTCTACAGAGACAGCTTCTTCTCAGGAGGATTTATTCACAAGAAAAACAAGTCCACAAATCAACACAGTAGCTGAGAAGCTGACCAGGCAAAGGAATAAAGCTGGGTTATTGCCATTCACTGCTAATCATTAGGTTGGAAAATCAAATAATTCGGGGCCAAGATCTTCAAACTGGGTATCTACCCAGCCTTGATGAATGTTTCTGGTCCTAGTATATAGTATTCCTTTCTAAACTGAGGTAACAAAGTCGTCTGGGGACAGGAACGAACTCGCTTTTCATTCCACATTTTCTGATGAATGACTTTAGCCTGGGTTTTTTTTGTGAGGTTTAGATAACACAGACAAAATATAAAATATTCAAGAAGAAAGATGAAGAAAAAAGAGGCAAGCGACAGATTAAAGTAAGAATCAGAATTTGCTGCTACATGGTAGAGGAGGCAGGTCCAGCTTAATCTTTCAGAGACTGGTGATCAGGAAATACTTGCTCTATTAAGTCTATTTTTGAGCTGCAATGAAAGAAGTTAACCAGGCCAGTTTGCAGGAATTATGCAGGCAGCTCACTTCGGAAGGAAGCCAGGCGGAAGGCCTGGGGAAGCTGTTGGCTCTGTACGAGTGACCTAGTAGGCCATTTCCTGTCATGACTTCTACCTGTGATCTGCACCATGGGTGCACCCTGAGAGGAAGATCGCAGTCACAGGTAGAATACAGTGACTCCTCTATCGGGAAGTTTCTGAACAGAATACACATACTTTAGAAAGTCCAAGAAAAAACAAGTGATCACAAGAGATAGTATGATACTAGCATGATGTCTTTCTTGAATGTCCACTTGGTGCTGAGGACCATTTGAAGGGGTGCGGGTGTGGAAGAAAAAATACGTGTAAGATTCTTATTCCATAGTATGTATGGATGCTTGGGTTTATTTTCCAGCACCAAACAAACCAATAAATAACTCATGCCCACTTGTGAAAAGGTTCACTGAAGAGGTGGAAGGCCGAATTAAGGTTATAAATGTATAAATGAAGGTTATTGCAAGAATAAATTGTCTTGGTTTGTGAACATAGGAAAATACTTATTTTTATGTAAAATACGTTTCCAGTTTCTCTTGCAAGTTAAGAGAATTTGACAGCACAAAGCCTGTATTCTTCACCATTCTCATAATCATATACTGATCGGTCACCATGCCACCTATCTCCTTGTTCACAACCATCAGTTAGCCTGTCTTCCAGGTTTAAATCTCACTAGATATCCAACAACTGGCCCACTCATAAGTCTCTTGCTTTCTGGTCACTAAGGATGTGTTGTGTTTTCAGCCCATGGGTGGCATTAGTTGTGTTTCCCAGGAGTCTGATTTCAGAAGATAGGGCTGGCCTGACTTGTTCTTCCAAGTGAGGTCACACTGTAGATAGATTGACTCCCCTTGGTTAAGATTTCTTTTCTCTAGCACTCAGTTTAGACTGAGAGGCATACCCATGTCCTTCACAAAACAGGTCTTCTCCCTCTTCAGAATCACAGAGTGAGACCCAAGGTCTTCTGAAGCAGACTTTCTCTACCTATTACATAACTCATTTCCTATTTGTGGTCTCCTAAATCTTCTCTAATATAATTGATCCTCATAGTAACACTGTATGTTTACTGCTGTTTACAAGAAGCAAGCAGTGATGATGTAGTCCAGTGATTGCAGCCAATTAACAATTGGGTGGCTGAGCAAGGATATGGAGCCTGGTATACATACCAAAGCAAACAGGATGCAGAACATTCAAAGCACATAGTTTTTCAAAAAAGTAAATCAGAACTGAATTCAAACAAACATAAAACACTAGATAATGTGAGAGTGAAGCTGAGATACAAAATCATTACCTCTAGGTGGATGGAAGGAAGGCAAGAGTAATAACAAAGCAAGCATATGGCAAACATTTTATCATATAATCATCTTCCTTGGTCTGTCTTCCAATATGCCAACATGTACTAGAAAAGTGCAGGCCCCAGAGAGACAACGATGAACACCATGAAATGTGTGATTGGGGTGAGAGGAATGTGAACTACCAGGAGACTCATGTGTCACCAACTAGCAAAAACTTGCGGAGAACATTTCAGTTATGTTTATTAAAAAAATTGAAATAGGTACACCCAGCACAAGAGCAATTACGCTCAGAAATATTTTTCCCAGAACAAATCAGTGGGTGAGTAGACAAAGATGCAAACCCCAGGGCGCATCTCCACAAGCATTAGATACCAGCCTGGTGGTTCTCTTCCTCTGACATCCTGGTTAATGTCTCTGCACAAACGCTGGCATTCCATAGAAACTGCACTTATTTATGCATTCCTCCCTCCAGTCAAGAATGTCATTGTGTATCTACTACGTGCCAAGTCTGTGTCAGGAATCTCAGCCAGAAATAGGACAGCCACTTCATGTGTCACTGTGGAAGTAGAGGCCCATGAGGGGAAACTGATTTTCTTATAGCAGGAGAATGCCACCTCTGGCCTGGGTGGGTGGACACTTAACATTCCAGCCTGGCTGGTAAATGGCTTGGCTAAGGAGCCACTTCTCAGAAAGCAGGTTCACCTGAAGTCATGCTAAAGAGAAGGGAGGAATAAGGGTGATGTTAATGAGGTAATCTGCTTTTCCACCCCAGAATTCCTGACCTGACAGTTGGTTGCATAGCACAACCGCATTGTAGCATAGGTTATGGACTACTTTGGGGGATTATTTCAAAAAGGATACCTTTTCCCTTTTCCTTCCTCTTTCTATCCCTTTTCTGGGTGTGGTTTTCCTAACACTTAGGGCTTCACTCCTGCAAAGACTCCCTTGTCTGTCATGTTGCCAACCTAAAACAGCATGGCTTGTCCCCATCTCTCCTCTATTACAGCTTGCTTGCCTTGAGGCTTTCCTTCTAAAATCTAGTAACGTTCTCCTTGAGCTTCTGTTTGAGTCATTTCTTATGTTTTTTGTTGTTGTTGTTGTTGTTGTTAATGAGACTATGAAGCTACAAGTAGACTCCTACTTCTCCAGTAATATATGGAAAGACCCAGCAGGGTCGCGCTGTAGGGGTACCTTGTGTGTGTGGGGGGGCGGGGAATGCACAACCACTGGCATCCCAAGGACCACTGGTTAAAACCTGGTGGCTCGGTTACAGAAGAGCTATGTTCCTTTTACTCTTTTTATTATTGGAATTAGCCATTCTTTGGAAGTCCTATGAAGGAAATGTCTTATATTTCAGTGGTTACCTCCAAAATAACTGGAGAATAATGAATTAAACAGTGCCGACAGATCAACGTAAGACAACGACAGTGTGCCTTAGTCCCTATGTGAACTACCTTCTACTATCCATTAGGATGTCTGATTGTGTTTCATGTGTCTTTCTATAAAACAGAAGCCTCTCTCCTGTTTGGGAAGGTTTCCACAGGGTCAGCCTAACTCACCCATGTTAGCAGAGCTGGGAAGTTAGGAGAAAGAGAACCGAGCTACAGATCAGAAATTTTTATTCACCAAATTAAGATAAATAACGTAGAACAAATTAAGGCTGATAAATGCCCTCCATAACACATCTCTGCAAAGAATCAATGACCTAATTAACGCGAAGTCATTTGGTGTTTGCTGATGGCCCGGGTGCTTCTGGGCTGCACACTGCATCAACACTGAGTTATCGGAGAAGTGGTTATGTTATTTGCTACTTTTCTAGTTCTCATTGGCTATCCTAATCTTCTCAGTAGTGTGTAAACATAAAGACAGCTCGCCGTACTTTGTGAACCGGAGAAAGCGAGCGATTAAATGTCAAAGTCATGACAACACAGTGCAGGAAATGAAATGTTTCATCCCTTTTCTAAGCAATGAACTTAGGAACCACCTGGAAATTGGCCAGGATAAAAATGGCCAGAACTAAACAAGCTTGATTACAAAATCCAAGTCTGATGGATGCCTATTGGTCCAAGGCAAAACTAAGATGCTCTAACTTCTTAATAGAGTCTCTGGGGGGAAAACAAACAAACAAACAAACAAAAACAAACAAACAAAAAACATTCTGGTTTGATATATAACTGCTATGCTAAGATTCCATTTCATTCTATGCCATGTCATTAAAGTACTGAAAAATTCATCTGGGGAAAGAAAAAAGGAAGAAACAACATACAACTTCAAAAACAATTTGAAGGGACAAGAGGAGAAACTGATGAAAAGGCATAAGAAAGGAAGAGATTCCAAGGTGTGTCCAAAGTCCCAGACCAATGCACAACCCAGAGAGAGTCAGTGGTTAGGGGCTATTAACATAGCAGGACACTCACTTCATGGGAGAAGAGGCAGACAAAGAGCAGGCACCTAGGAGACAGGGCTCCTCCTCCTGAAAAGCTATTGCCAAGCATGTGACCTCAGAAGCTCAGCTGGGCTTGCTCATCTCTAGGCACTGGCTGCATTTCTACACGGAGCACATGTTAAGCCAGTGGTCAATGCATGGTGCATCTTCCTCAAGCTAGACTGAGAGGTGGTTTCCTCATGATTGTTCAATCAGCATGAAGAGTGTTCATCACAGCACATGAGGTAAGAAAGGCAGACACATTATTCTATGGACTAAGTTCAAGCTCTAGTTCCTAGAAAAAGAGCAGGAGGAGGAGAGGACGGCAGTGGCAGCCATGAATCTCACAAAGTTACCCAAACTGACCTTGAACTTACTTTGTAGCTCAGACAGGCCTTAAATCCATTTTATAGGAAATTATAATCGTCTTTCCTCAACCGCCCCACTGTTAATTGGCTGCAATCACTGGACTACATCATCACTGTTTGCTTCTTGTAAACAGCAGTAAACAAGCAGTGTTACTATGAGGATTGATTACATTAGAGAAGATTTAGGAGACCACAAATAGGAAATGAGTTATGTAATAGGTAGAGAAAAGTCTGCTTCAGAAGACCTTGGGTTTCACTCTGTGATTCTGAAGAGGGGGCAGACCTGTTTTATGAGCCACATGGGTATGCCTCTCAGTCTAAACTGAGTGCTAGAGAAAAGAAATCTTGACCAAGAGGAGTCAATCTATCTACAGTGTGACCTCACTTGGAAGAACAAGTCAGGCCAGCCCTATCGTCTGAAATCAGACTCCTGGGAAACACAACTGATGTCACCCATGGGCTGAAAACACAACACATCATCCATCCAACCACAAGTCAGCAGTGAGAGCTGAAGATCTGCTCAGAATTACAATGCAAAGAAAGGCGGAGATGAGACTAATTATACACATGCCAAATTACAGATAGTGTTCACCTGCCAATTGAAGACAGTGTGGTAGAGATAGGCAGGGCAGCCCAATAGGGAGAGAGAAAGAATTAAAAAGTAGAAGAAAGAAACACAGAGAACTTACTGGGTCATCTGCCTCTCAGCTCACGTGTATACGTAAGACAAACTCAACTTTCTTCCAGTAATTAGAAAGAACTCCTTCTTACATGTAACCAAACGAATCTAACAGTCAAGAACATTCAGTGGTACACAAGATTAAAACTGCAAGTGTGTGTCTCTTGATCTGTATTTATAGAGGAAAGGCCTACTAGCTGCCCAAGTTGGCTCTGACAAGTCACTCTGAGAACACAGGTTAACATGAATACGTAATTTGTCACCATTAAGGGATGTATATAATATAACGACAGCCAGTTCAGAGTTTTAAACACACAGAGCTTTCATTGTCTATCGGATGCTTAGCTTGCCTAGCTTTCATCATCCCCAAAGGCAAGATAAATCTAGTCAAAAGGCACGTTAATGCAAGATGACTTTTGTACTTTATGTAAGAGGGAAATCAACCAAATCAAGGTTGCAACTCTCACAAACTCAAACTCCCACTAAGTATGTTTTTAAAAGGAAAACAGGAGCAGAGGAGATGGCTCAGCATCCAGTTCAAATGACGAAAGCTCTTTCAGAGAACTGGGTTCAATTCCCAGAACCCAAAGGACAGCTCCCAACTATCTGTAATTCCAACTTCAATGGGTCTAAAACCTTTTCTGGCATTCAGACATGAGGCAGATATGATGCACAGACATACATGCAAACACTTAAATACATAAAACTTTTATTTAATTTTTCATACAATATATTTTGATCACATACTTTTTTCTACCCCATCTCCTCACAGCACGTCCCACCTCCCTAAATACCCAACTTTATGCTTTTTCTCTCCTTCAAAAAAAAAACAAAGAACAGAAAACATAAGAACAAAAGAAATCAGCATGAACAAACAAAAACAAGAAAATCAACAAGATAAAAAATACCAAAACAAAACACACAGAGAGTAGCAACACGGAATGGAAAATCCTTGGTGACCTCCTCAGCTTGCACTTCTTTCCTCTTCCTGTCTCTCACTAGGTCAGACTACATACCCTCCTTTTGTACCTTCCTGTCTCTCACCAGGTCAGAATACATACCCTCCTTTTGTACCGCAGCACAACTTCATCCCTGGGAAAAACACACTTTGGGGATTTTCATCTTCTGCTCATGGGTCTGTGTTTCCAACCAAATTCTGAGCTATTAAATTCCAGCCCCTATTATAATACCTTAAATGTGTGTACTCAGACTTCCTCCCCATTCCACATAAGTTCTAGAAGTTCTCTTTTAAAGAAACCACTTAGGCCCCTCACGATTAACGTGACCACGGTTACCTTTCCCTAGTTTTTTTCTATTGATCCTGCTGCCTAAATGCCAAAAGCAAGACCATATCTCTACTGAAGGCACAACAGCCACTGCACATACACACGGACAGTGTTAGTGGGGTTTTTTCCCCGTTTTTTTTTTAATAGGAAAGGGAAGGAAAGAGTGAAGGGGTGGTTTTCACAAGCCACCTAATGCACACTTAGCCAACCCCATGTTGTTTGTTAGTCCCAGCTTCCCTCTGGCGAAGACTCGGCTCTAAGTTCTGTGGGAAGAGTGACATGTGAACTGAGCATATTGCTTCTGCAAGGCTACCCTGCTGCGCTCCTCTCATAGCGCTCACACCCGCGGTCTTAGAAAAGGTCTAAACCACATGCGCTCTAAGTTTGAACATGATTTTCAGCTCTCAGTGAGCAGAGTATTTTCAGAAGAGTAACATTTTTTTCTCTTTCTCTCTCTCTCTAGATTTTCTGTATTAATTGCAGGTGTGTTTCTATATTTAGAATCTACTTTCTCCCTAACCCAAATAGTTGAGATAAAAGAAATAACAATTCTCCCATAAGTTTTCTTTAATTCTAAGGGTAAAATTGATCAACCAACATGAACATTTTTTTCTAAAAACTCACTATATTACTCTTCTGTTGCCGAGGTAAAACACCACCACCAAAAATACTTATGGGAGAAAGGGCTTATTTTGGATTATGGTTCCAGGGGTATAAGAACCCACCACAGAGGGGAGAGATGGTAGCAAGCAGCAGGCATGGAGGTGGGGACAGGAAGCTCAGAGATCCCATCTTTAAACAAAAACACAAAGGAGAGAGGGGGGATCTCAAAGCCTTCCTCCAGTGGCATACTTCTGCCAGCAAGATGGTACCTCCTTAACCTCCTTGTACTGGCTGGTTTTAGGTCAATCTGACGTAAGTTGGAATCATTTGGGAAGAGGGAATCTCAACTGAGAAAATTCCCCCCCAAGCCTGGCCTGTGGGTAAGATTGTGGTGCATTTTAGTGACTGTTGTGGGAGGGCCCAGCCCACAATGGTGTTGTGACCTCTGTGTTGGTGGTCCTGGGTGTTAAAGAAAGCAGTCTGGGTAAGGCATGGGTATCAAGCAAGTAAGCAGAGTTCCTTCATGGTCTTTACTTCAGGTGCTGTCTCCAGGTTTCAGCCTTGTGTTCCTGCCTTGACTCACTCAGCGATGCACTGTTACCTAGAAGTAGAGATGAAATAGGCGCTTGCCTCCCCAAGTTGCTTTTGGTCTTGGTGGATTATCACAGCAATCAAAACTCGAAGACACTTCCCAAATAATGTCACCAACTGGGGACCAAGAGTTCAACTACCTGAACCTATGGGGAACAGGAACATTTCTCATTCAACCCAACACTATACTTTTCATAGTCCACGTATGATAAAAATACATTAACACCAGCCATAAAAACACCTAGGTTCATGTGTGTGTGTGTGTGTGTGTGTGTGTGTGTGTGTACATTGCATTACGTGTATGGTACATGTGTATACGCATGAGTGTGCATAAGTATACAGAAGCACACATCTGGAGATCAGATGATAATTTTGAGCTCTGGCCGACTCCTTCCTCTTTGTTGGAGATAGAATCTCTTTGCTGTTCACCGCTGTGGATGGCAGACTAGCTGGCCTACCACGATTCTCCTTTCTCTGCCATCCATCTCACACAGGTGGACTGGAGTTCTATAGCATGCTATTGAACCCACCCCAGCTTTCACATACGTTGTCAATTTGTTTTTTCTTACATTGCTTCCAGGCCAGTTAGTAAGCTTTATCCTTTTCCTGAGCAAGTGCTCTAATATTTTACCATTCAAAACCTTTAGAAATCTGGTTAATTCTTTAACTTCTTTCCTGGATCTTCAGATAGTAACTGCAGAAACAAGTGGTCAGAACAGATCCTCTCAGACTTATTTTCAGGTAATTCTGTTAAGATTCCTTGGCATCGATGAAAATGGTATAGTAGCAGAGAAGAGCAGAGCACTGGTTTTATAGCTGGAACGTCACCACCACTTTCTACGGCACCCCTTAACTTCTACTTTGACCACAGATCAAATGATGGGCCCTGTTTTCTCCTGGCCAGCACCAAATTACCTGACAAACGTGCAAATGTCAGTCTCATACAGTATTCCTATACCTGAACCTTTGGGTCTTACTCCTCTCTGTAATCCCTATGAGGGTCATTCAAAACATTTCCAAAATAATTTCTGGTGTGAATTTCAGTCATACTTCAGTCATTTCATCTTTAAAAGTGGGAGAGGAGGTGGATAGGGCAGCGAAAGAGACGCCCCAGAGCACATAAGACACAGCACCCAATGGAGCTTGTTCTGTTGCAAAGTAATAGCCAGGACAAACGTCAAGAGACAAACACAGACTGCAGTAACCGAAAAGGCTCTAGACACGGCTTGGCCCTTCTTAGTTCAACCATTCTGCTATTCTTTGACCTCACACAGTGTTTGCTTGTTTGGCCTCCCTCCATTTCCTCATCCATAAAACCACAATACTAGCATCTACCTTGTGAGAGTGTGAGAAGAGTGATTATATAAAATGCTACAGCAACACTAACAGGACACAGTCAGTAAGTGTCACCTATCACAATTTTCTTTATCAGACAAGAAAATCCAGCCTGCTCACACAAAATAAGGAAAACGAGAAGAAATGAACAAGACAGGAAAGGATGAGAATGTCGAGATGACGGGCATAAGGCAAAGAGTTCCTTTGAGCATAAGGAGAAATGGCACAGCTTTCAAATGCTGCAGCTAGACCTGGTCCAACTCAAGACTGCTCCAGTGGTGAAGGAAGCCATGTCAGCTGACCAGCTCAACGGCAGAGGATTGCCATCTTCTATATTGAGAGAATGTGCCTTGGCTGCCAGAACTGGTTACACACTGGTGAACTCCTGAAGCCCTGGGCATGCCACAGGGCCACAGCAGAACCCTCAGTGGGGATACCTTCTACCTGTCAACTACAAGACATAGAGTGCAACAGTTCTGTCTTTATCTACTTTGCCTGCTCCTAGTTTTAAGCAAACTTCCTTTGAGAGACAGGGCCTATGGACAGAAAGGAAAACAAAGGACCAGTAGGCTACTCCTGCAGTCTAAACACTCAGAGATTAGGACGCTGAAGATGAAAATGACTCATAGAAATTATTATATAAAATATATTATATCGATTTTCTATTTATATTTAAGAATTTATTATATATGATATATATTTTGTATAGAATAGTTTGTTTAAATTATCTAGGTATCACATATTCAAAGACCTTCAATAGCTGTTTTCTTGTTCTCTTATTTCTAATTCCAATTCCCTCCCTCCTTCAGGAAACTAACCCTTAATGTTCCTGAATTCTGCCTAGTGTCGGCAGATATCTCTGCTCATGTGCACATATATTTCTAAATATTTTTAATTCTTTACACTGTAAAATACAAATGAAGAATGGAAGCAAAAGGCCAGAATAAGAACCAGCCCTTCATAGATAACTGTTAGCAAGTATTACTGTGCAATCTTCTAAACTTCTGAGAATATACAGTTCACATTTCCAGTGGTACATTAGGAAGAATCACAACTAACACTTCCTTAGATGTGTATATATAACATGTATATGAAGGTATAAGTACGTATATACAGACACATTTATTTGCAAATGGAGAGGGAGAGAGAACATACCTCATTTTTAAGTGCACTTTGTTATTTCTTTATATAAATATGTCATTTAATAGGACCATTTTTCTAATAGTGTATATTCATATATTTTAACTTTTCAGAAATAAAAGATACAAGACAGTTGCTGTGTCTACATGAATATTCATGTAAAAACTGATGCATTCTTTGAATGTTGATAGTTTTGGCCAATCTCTATAATGTAGCACAAATTTTAATTACACTTCCCCTGGTGTATGTAATTGCTTTTTTCCAGTTCAATACTAATAATTATTAGTCTTTCTGGCTTTTGCTAATCTGATAAGGAAAATATGGGCTGGTATTAAAATTTTTCATTTCTGAAGTTATAAGAAGGTGATCATTTTAATTGTCCAGAAGACAAAAGGGATTCCTTCACACAAAAACCGCTTTTCAATAATGTCCAAATCATATATTCTTATGCATAAGTTAGAGATAAAAAATGAGGGCAAAGTCTTTGAGTTTAGCCACTGGATTAAAATCATATAAACTTTAGAAAAAAGAAAAAGAAAAACTCACTCATTGGATGTCATAACTTTACTTCATCTAAAGGAAAACCAAAGGATGTGTTGACTGAGCTGTCTGCCATAACTGGAGGACTGGTGACCAGACATGGGCTGGTCTCTAGCACAGGACTCAGAAGCTACTCTGGCCCATTTGTTAAGACTCATATATTTCTACAAATCCACCTGAATTTACTGGATAGTTAAACACTAAATGTCTGGCAGACACTAAAGACACAAATGTTACCAAGATCTGGGCCCTGACCTTGAGGAGTTCTCCTTTTTTTTTTTATTCCTGTGTAAATCAGAAACCAATATGGAGATAATATTACTTTTCCCATATAAAAATGCTTCAAAGAATTGTCTTCAAACCATCAATGCTGCCTGTCATATTTAAGAGGTTAAAAAGTTCAACTTAACCCATTTCCAAAAATGAACAGAAACAATACCGTCTGTAGAGACTATGCAGCTTTTTAAGTCTTGGCTATAAATGTTCCTTGCTTTCACAGTAGTGAACATAAACCCCCTTTTCCATTAATTATTAGTTGGAAGAAGGCTGGTTATTTTTATAATTGACACAGAGTCTGACACCCTGTAATGAAGGATCCTTGTTAGCCTTGTGTGTGGAGATCTTAGGCTTCTTTGCAGTCTACACGGCACATTATCTTCCGTCGAAGTCAGAGGCAGAGATACACGCTCAAGTACTGTAACAGGAAAAGAGTCTCTGCTTTCTCACTCCTCCCTGGTAGTCTAAGTCACAGACTGTGAAACAAAGGGTCTAAATCCTTGCCACTAGACCTGAGGTTAGACTAATAAAATGACTCTTCCCAAGGATCCAACGGTTTCAGGATGCGGTTGTGGCCAGAATGGCTTCAGTTTCCTGAGCCTTCAGCTCCACGCCCAAGAATTCATTATTTCAGTTACCACATTTTTATCCCCAGCACTTTCCTTCTTCCTTTTCTTGCTGTTTTCATCTCCTTGTTTATTGCACACATTTGTCCTTGAAAGTCATTTATTAGAGCCCTTAATAGATCATAGTCTTCTGAATTCTTTTTTTTTCTAAATTCTTTATTTGATAATCCCAACATCTGCATCAGGACACAGTCTGGTTTTGTGTTATTGCTTTGTCCTTTCTGTGAGCTTTTACCTTTCCTTTTGGCATATCTTCTATTTTTTTCATGAATATGACATAATAGGAAGTGAGGTAACTATACCTTTAGTATAACAATTTGTTTTCTGTATAATGATACAGTGAAGAGATAAGGTAGCACTATCTTCTATAACAAAACATATTCTTGAATTTACCTATGCTTATTCTTACTTATTTCCTCATAGCAATTTCAACGAAGACAAAGAGTGACAGTATCCTCTACAATAAAGTATTTTTCAGCAACTTATATATGATTATTCTGCTCAAATATGTACCTTCTGCTAGGTTTATGATCTAAAATGTATATATATATATATACATACACACACACACACACACACACACACACACACACACACACACAAAATCAATAGACCAGCTCCCATTCAAGTATTAACCAGACCCCACCCTGCTTAGCTTCCGAGATCAGACAAGACCCGGTGGATCCAGGAGGTACAGCCATATACTAGACTAGCTTCTGAAATTACCATCTGTGATATAATTCAAGCTACTATGAATGTTGGACTCATGCCATCTGTTATGGTTAAAAGAGAGCACCAATAATCTACATACATTACAAACTCACTTTTCTTTCTAACCCAGCACACTGATACTGCAAGATATAGCTCTCTAAACATGTTTCCTAAAAGCAGTTATCACTACAGAAACACTTCCAGGCTGGTATCACAACGCAGAGAGTTAGATACAGGGAGTGTTTAATTCCCTCACAGGTGACCAGACAGATTCTACTGAGACAAGACAATAAGCTCCCTGTTATCAAGAGAAATGACTAGATATTTTGAAGTTAACTTCTGTGGGTAAACACCATGCCATGGTATCTTGGCTTTGGAAATTCTGTTAAAGAAATGATCATAGCCTGTCTTCACAATGTTTGGCAGAGTTAAACTGTGAGATAATGTTCTTTTACACTGTAAAGATTTGTCATTTATATTGGTTTAATAAAATGCTAATTGGCCAGTAGCCAGGCAGAAAGTATAGGCAAGGCAACCACACTAGGAGAATTCTGGGAAGAGGAAAGGCAGAAACAAAGACACCAGTCAGATGCAGAGGAAGCAGGATGAGAAAACCTTACTAAGAAAAGGTACCAAGCAATGTGCCTAAACATAGACAAGACTTATGGGTTAATTTAAGGTGTAAGAGATAGTTAATAATAAGCTTGAGCTAATAGGCCAAATGGTTTATTATTAACATAAACCTCTGTTTGTTTCGCTTTACTGAGTGAGGTAACCGAGACCCAAAAAGAGGAATATGGTATGTACTCACTCATAAGTGGATTCTAGCCATAAAGGTCTTTGAGTCTATAATTCGTGATCCTAGAGAAGCTAAATAAGAAGGTGAACCTGAAGAAAATCATATAGTTATCCTCCTGGATATTAGAGTAGACAAGATTGCCAGGCAAACTTGGGTGCATGGGGGGGTGGGGGGTGGAAGTAAGGGGAGATGGTTAGAAAGAAGGGAGAGGGGGAGGATTGGGGATGGCTTGGGAGAATGGGAGGGGGAGGGAGGAAGGATGGTTATGGGAGCAGGGAAGTTTATATCTCAACGAAAGGAGCCATTTTAGGGTTTGCAAGAGACTTGATTCTGGAGGGGTTCCCAGGCCCAAGGAGAGGTCCCCAGATTGTTCCCTGGGCAGCAAAGGAGAGGGTGCCTGAACTGGCCTTGGCTCATAATCATACTGATGAATATTTTGCATGTCACCACAGAACCTTCATATGGCGAAGGATGGAGATAGAGACAGAGACACATATTGGAACACTGGACTTAACTCCCTAGGTCCAAATGAGAAGCAGAGGGAGGGAGATCGTGAGCAAGGAAAGCAGAACCAGAGGGAACCTTCATCCGACAATGGATGGAGATAGAGACGGAAACCCACATTGGAGCACTGGACTGAGCCCCCAAGGTCCAAATGAAGAGCAGAAGGAAGGAAAACATGAAAAAGGAAGTCAGGACCTTGAAGGGTGCACTCACCCACTGATACAAGGGGACTGATCGAATGAGAGCTCACCAAGGCCAGCTGGACTGGGACTGAACGAGAGCATGTGATCAAACCAGATTCTCTGAATGTGGCTGACATGGGGGCTGACTGAGAAGCCATTGACAATGGCACTGGGTCTTGTTTCATCTGCATGGACTGGCTTTTTGGGATCCTGGTCTGTTTGGATGCTCACCTTCCTGGTCCTGGAGGGAGGGGGGAGGAACTTGGATTTCCCACAGGGCAGGAAACCCTGACTGCTCTTGGGAATGGTGAGGGAGGAGGAGAGGGAGTTGAGGGGAGCTGGAGGGTATTGGGAGGAGGGCAGGAAGTGGAAATTCTTTAAATAAATAAATAAGGAAAAAATAATAATAAATAAATAAAAAGAAAAAAAAACCTCTGTTTGTTTATTTGGGACTGAATGACTACGGGACTGGGTGGGACAGAAATTTCTGATTACGAGTCAGCACTGAAATACTCACATTGCAGATTACTAAAGGTTGGGTTGGAGGAATCAGAGATGTGAAGATGACCTTCTGCTTCCCTGTCATTTGGTAAAAGATTCTTACAAAAGAAGCCAGAAGAGGATCAGAAGGAAAGTCTGGCCAGTTTCTTTAAAGTTGCCTCTCATCTGGAGTAGAAAGGAAGGTCAACCACTGCATACGTGGGTGATAGCCCTACTCCTGTACGGTCGAACAGAGGTGCCAGGGAGACGGCTAATTACAAAGGAGAGTGGCATCTCTTCCTGGAGGACACCCAATCTCCCCGACTTATTGTCTTAAATCCTGCTAAGTCGCCACTTGGTACTATTATCACAATTAAAATGTGCCTGTCCGAAGAAGGATAACAAGACCCCAAGGGAAGGATTTCAGCTGTAATTTTTATTAGGAAAACAGGCCTAATTGTGGACTACATGACATGAGTTCTTTTTCAGAGAATTCTCCAGTGCACCAAAATGGATCTAAGATACAAATCTTACTAACAGGCAGGAAAATATCAATTTGTTTCCTTCTATTAAATTAGACAACATAGTACATGCAGCACGGAGATGATTCTTTGCCAAGAAAAGAAAAGCAGTGTGGTCAAGAGTCTTCCAGGACATGCACCAAGCATTATATGTTGGAACAGATTAAGACACATCTGCTAGGAACTGAAGACATGGCTCAGTGGTTTAGAGTAATGAGTGCTCTTGCAGGAGATGGAGGTTCAGCTTCCAGCACCCAAATGCCAGCCTACTTCCATCTATAACTTCTGCTCTAGGGGATGCCTTTTTCTGAGCTCCATGCACACCCAACTCACACATGGTGTATATACATACACTCAGACCCAGAACATAAAATAAATCTGGAAAAATAAAACCTTTACAACACTTATATATTAAAAAAAATAGTACAACATCACTTTCCTTTCTTCAACCTAATTTTCAGTGAGTCCTGCTACCAGCCAAGGCCAGGTCAGTGTCATAGAAACAAACGATAAGACAAAAACATCACACGAGTCTAAGGATATAGTTTTCAACATGAAAAGGACAATTCACCAAACATGATACTAGTGCAAGAAGCTCCACCTGTGTAAGAAAAGTCAGTAATCAGTTGATGCAGCAAACACTCCCTGAGCCACATAAAACACAGAAGATTGAACAGCACTAAGATGGCTGAAGTCTGGCACTACCCCTAAAGCATAAATATGCCAACTTAGGATCTCAGCGGAGCAGCAAACAAGTTGGTAGTAATAAGTCAATGGGGGCATACGGGCAAATTGGTAAAGAGCTAAAGGAGAAGAAATGGGTTGATCTTTGAATTTTCACTGTCAAATTAAGGGGGACACAAAGTGTGTTGAAAGCCCAACTGGCAAAGATTTTCTTAGACTGCACACTCTAGTGCCTCCGTCTCTATGTTCCCACTGCACACTCTAGTGCCTCCGTCTCTGTGTTCCCACTCTCACATGCTCAGCAAAGTCACAAGTGATTCTTCTCCCTCCAGCTCAATGGAATCCAAGGAGAAATGAGGTCCTCATTATGCTGCTCCAGATAATCTCACACGTGCAACAGATCATAGAGGAAGGGAAAGGTCTTTCTGAGTGGAGCTGTTACCAGACCTTGTGGTTGGACACCTCAATAGGTGGGAGATAAACCTAATTAGATTAGGACTCAAAGGGAAAACACCTAAAGTTAAGTTATCACTTAGCTCCTAATACAACATTTATTGGTTGAGAAATTCAAATTAAGTACTTATTACCCCCAGCTGAATGTCTCACTTGCCAATACTTTTGTTAGCTCTTTCAGGCTAGGACCCATGGTCCCCTCATTCCATGCTTCCTGGTATTGTTTACCTACGAGGCAAACAATAGAACAATTGAGTGAAAGGAGGGAAAACCAAGCACCAGTTTCTGCTCCTTGGAATCTACCCTATGCCTGTGGGTCAGGGGGTTAGTAGAGCAAGAGCAGAGACCTAACTAATACTGAGTACAGCACACACACTTGCACAGCCTAATCGTACAATAACCTCCCTCTTGCAAGGGACTGTCTCCTTCACACTGAAACAATTAGCTTCAATAATCAGGGTTGAGGCTCAGTTCCTGAAATGCAACCTTTGCTTCTCTTGCTGACCACACGTCATCATAGTATTAGGAAAAGGAAGTCACTGGCAAAACAAACCAGAAATGTCTAATATCTCTGCTCTTAAAATGCGGGAGCGGTGAGTGAGATGTTCTCCTTCCTCACGAGGAACCACAGATTCACACTGATGGACATATTGTCCACACCGTGACAGTTACTTGGTCATATGGCTGCACATAACTGCAAAAGACACAAGAATGCATTCTTGCTGTAGCCACAGGAAAATCTGGATTTGAGGGAGATGCTCACAGTCTCTCTTCCCTGTACCTTATAGCTTTTCCTTCCACTTTGGAGATTTTTCCTTGCCATACATGTACATGCATGTGTGTGCACTTGCAAATGTATGTAACTATTCCTCTGCACAGCTAACGACAATCCCAGATGTATAAATGCCAAGACTTTCGTACAAATAAAGTTGATACTCTACTTCTGAAAAAAAGAAAACTCTGGGATTAGAACCCAGAACAAAAAGCTAACAAAGAAACTCAGCTTCCAGCAAGGGTACCCTTTAGGTCCTTATCAAGACCCCATGTACAACACGTTCATGAAGGGCTCATGTTCCAGATCTCAAACATTAGTAAAGCATAACATTTCTCTCATAAAGGCAGCAAAGTGGTAAGTGTTGCCTTGAGGCCTTATATAATTCCATCCCTACCCAAGATCTATCTAATCTTGGCTCAGCACTTTCCGAAATCCATTTCATCTTAGGCTTGGCACTTTCTAACACTGGAAAGTAGTTTTCTTCAGAGCTGTATTTCACCAAGAAAGAATGTTTTTCTTCAAATAAGGGGCAAAAATAACCCAATTAACATGTGGATACCAGGCAACTGGATAAACACTGGATAAATTAGTTACATATGGGCCTTCCACCATATCCAAATTAAACTCATGCCTTTGCAAAAGGAAGAATCAACATATGTCATAGACTCTTCCTATCTCTCAAATATTAAACAACTGAAGTTCAATGCTCTGTTCTGTGAATATAATAACCCACATATTCCTTTGACATGAAATTCACTTTGCTCTTCCTTGTAATGTCTTTTGTGCTGACCATCATTTATTAAACACCTACTGAATAAACAAAGTCAGTTGATTTTTCTTTACTAATACCTTCTTTACATGTATCCGTTAGAACGCTGCCAATCTTAGCAAAAAAACACTTAGCCCTCATGAGTCACTCTGCAGACAGCTTTGCTAATTACAGGTGTAGGGCCATGCTCTGACTGTGACAGCAGCAGTAGTCACTCTGAGAACATAAGCAGTCACAGCACGTGAACGTCACGCCCTACTTCTGTGCTACCTCATGCCAGTAGGTCCAATTAGAAACCACAACGAAGACTGCCAGTCTGTCCCTTCTCACCACAGCATAATTCCCACCCACTTCTGTGCTTCTTTCTAGCTCATACTGGGTGTCAGTTTCCTCCACCAGAAGCCCTGTGTGTAGAGGATTGTGTGCATGTTGTACAACCCAAAGCAGTTCTGGGTACAAGTACTCAGTAAACATTTGTGGAAGGCATCCATGAAATGAATGCTTTCCACCACATCTGAAGACACCAGTCACAAAGAAGTGACCCTCACAACACATTCCAGAATCTTTCCACACCTCAAACATTGCACAAAACTGAAGCTCCTTTTTGTGCCTCCAGCAGGGTTTCCAGGAACCCAGGTTACTGTCTTAATGCCTGCACAGGAATCAAGAATGAACAGTCTTGGAATTGGACACGGTTTTGGTAGCTTGTCACCAAACAAGAACTACAAGCACATGTGGGGCTCACTTCGGTGAGTCCTCCCCAGGAGCCCTCTCCAGGCATCTCTCGGGCCAATTCAGCACCCACCCCATGAAGCCAGAGAGAAAAGATGGAAAATTCCTTTACATTAGGAAGAAATTTGTCTGAATCCCATATAAACAAATAGCTCAGACACTAGACCTAACTCTACACATAGTAAGTAGTCACAATTTATTAAAAGAGAGGAAAAATGTAGCTCCAGCTTTTCACAATTGGCCATGAACATGATCAGATAAATCACTCTGACCTGCTCCAGAATCATGCATGGGATGATGTTTATTTACCAAGCATTTGTTTGTAGAGCTGTCTCTTTGTTAGCTTTTTGCCAATAATGATCCTATTTTCTTACTCTTCTGTTGTCTCTCAAATATGGTTAAATAATTCCACCAAAATAGTGATTAAAGACCAAAGCTTGAAGACATATTACACAAAACACTTTTTACACCTCAGAAGTTTTCATATGTGCAGAATACTTTAAACTTCCATTAATCCTTACAACAGCAAACATTAATATCTAATAATTCATAAAATGGCTTTTCATTAACAAAAAAAAAAGCTATTCTAAGATCTTCTTCCACACTTTTCAGTTTTCAAGGTTTTCTTCAACCATGCTCTGGTCAAAAGGTTTGTCTTGAGTCTTATGAGTCAATTTCCCCAGCAAAAGTCCCCCCGCCACCTAGGCCTACCAGCCAGCCTGTGCATATTATGTACTAAACCCACAGATAATGTGGAAAACCCTGAGACTAAGATAACACTTTTATCAAGAGTTACTGGACTTTATATAAAAAATTTTCAACTGTCCTAGGGGACAGCTAACATCATTTCCAAGTAATTTGTGCTGACTGATTTAAAAGTATCATACAACTTCACAAGTATACGAGAGTTGAGACAAGTCAGCAAGGACTGAAACCTTAACATACAGAATTCTTATCACGTCAATGTTTTCTATTCTAAAATTTAAACCCACAGCTTCAGATTTCAGTTAACATCATAGGACTTCCCCTTCTGAATCTCGTCTGTTTATGTTGCTGAATGCTATCTTACAGGGATGGCATGGTTTCCCCCACCTGAACTCACGGCGTCTGGGAGGGTGGACTGCTTTCAAAACACATTATATGACTATATGAATATTAAATATTTTAAATAAGAAAGTATTTAAAAGAACGCACTCTGAAGCCACAGGAGACTGAGAAAGGAAGACTGACTGGAGTTTGAGGACAACGTACACTACACAGCACGTACCCTGTAGCCTATGCTAGTGTGAGACACTCCTACACAATGCTGACCCTCTAAGAGGCTCAGGTTTGCTACCAATGGTTCCAGTTATCAAATCCCAAACATCCTCTCTTCCATACCATATGAGATCACAAAAAAACAAAAATGAATAAAAAATGTAGAACAAATCATAATGCCACCAAGACATACTAGGACATGCTGGACATGCTCTACAGGACACACTGCCACACTCTGAACAGTGACACCATGGACGGACCTACAGATCCCTCCTCTCTTCCTAGAAATAGTGGTGCTCTAGAGTGACATGCTATCCATCCTCTGAAAGAGTGCCAGCTGCTGGGCATGGTGCTGCACAGACATCCCAGCACTCGGAAGCCAGGGTAGAGTCTCACCACGCAACTGAGGCCAGCCTGGGCTGTAAAACAGGACCCTGACTCCAAATAAAACGAAACGCACAAACCAATGGTCTTCAGTATGTTCACAGCATCACAGGACCAAATTCTCACTGCAAGGAAGATTAGAACGTATCCTGCTGTTCATTTGCAGTTCCTCCCCTACCATGACTCCACAGGAGAACAGGAGCCAGCTGTGTGCTAACTCTGGGATACGCGAAGACACGGTGCATGACCGAGCAGAGCCTTTCATGTTTCAGAAACACGCGCTGACTCATACGTTCTGTCATAGCCTTTGTCCGGTGGGAATCATTACGATTACGGATTCCTCCTGCAGATTCAGTACTGGAATTTTGTGTTCACACCAGAGGGAATTTCAAACAAGACACTCACAAAAAGCTGTTAAGTACGGCTCACTTTATGAGGAATCTTCATACTTGAAAACAGACTTCTGGTCAAGTGTGGTGGCGCACACACTTAATTCCAGCACTTGAGAGGCAGGCAGGTCTCCATGAGTTTGAGGCCAACCTGGTCTACAGAATTAGTTCCAGGACAGTCAAGGTTACACAGAGAAACCCTGTCCTGAAAAGCCAAAAAAGAAAAAGAAAAGAAACAGACTTCTGGACTACCCCAAAACTGAGTCGAAAAAAAAAAAAAACCTATTCAGCAATTAAAATTAGTTCCAATTTCTAATTGCCAGACACTCATATTCTCTGTTATTAAAAGAAATACAAATTTTAAATCTTAATTCAAATTGCTAAGGGCTATTACTATATACTTAATACTAAAATAAAAAAGTGGTGCGGGAAAATTATCTGTATTCTGTCAATCATATATTTTAATAAAACGCTGATTGGCCAGGCAGGAAGTATAGGCGGGTCAACCAGACAGGAAGTAGAGGCGGAGCAATGAGAATAGGATAAGGCTAGGGAGGAGAAAGCTCCCTCAGCAACTCCTGCGCAGACCACCAAAGAGGCAGCATGTAACTTGCCCAGCTGAGAAAGGTACGGAGCCAATGTGGCTAATGTAGATAAAGATAATGGGGTAACATAAGTTATAAGAGTTAACAAGAAGCCTGACCTAATGGGCCAATCAGTTTATAACCTTATGGAGTCCTGTGTGTGATTTTCTTTGTTGCTTGCCGGTTGTTGGGGTACTGGGAGGGACAGAAACCCCAACAAGCTGGCCCCTCATGCTACAAAAAAGTCCACGTGTATTTATAACTTTTTAAATAAGGCATTTAACTTATTATTAGTATAGCTTTATAGCTAGGAGTGCACTTCATGTAAAAAAAACACCACACACAAAATTCCTTTTCTTCCAGAACTTCCAGGCTCTACTAAAAAAAGCAGAACTTTCTCAACAGCTTATCAAACTGTAGAAAGGCGGGGCCATTTTCCTTGGTGACACCAGCGCTCCAAATTCCTGGAATCCCCCAGCTATAACTTCAAGGCACCAGTTACCAAATACCACGTGCTCTCTGTGTGGAGATGAATCTGTTCAACGAATTTAGTAGGAAATTTAAGGATGTATATGTATGCATACATTTCCTATTTAATTGACGTGGAAAAGTACTAGGGACATTACATAAGATCAAACCTCTCTTCACTGTGCACAGCCTTTGAAGGCCCTGGCAGCTGTTCTGAAAGCAGACTTTCTGCTCTGACTGAGGAAACTGCCCCATGACCATGAAGAACAGAAATTAATGTAGCCAAGATAAGCTACTGGTAGTGAAAAGTGCAATGAAACTACAGGCTACTGAATTCAGTGCGACAGAATAAGATAAAGATTCCTGAGGCCAAAACCTATGGGATTTTACCATCCACATTTTAGAGACAGGGGGTGCTGGGGAAATGAGAAGCCAACGATTAAATTGCTGTTTTGTTTGTTTTTTGTTAGTTTGTTTGTTTTTTGACTGATGAAATCTCAGGATGTTTTCCTCCAGAGTTTTCTTCAATTAAACGCAGAATTTAAAATAAAGTAGTTCCAAGAACCATAGTTGAACCGTCTATTGGAGCCTGGCTTCAAAAATGAGTGGGGACTCCATGACTCAACCTCATGGCCATGCAGGCTTTTCCTTGGCTGAAATCCTCAGTCATGACCATGAATGAGCTTCTGCTAGTGTTGTCGTTCTGCTGTGACTACAAAAACCAACGACTGAGAGCTTCGTTTTCTGTCATCCCGGGAAGCTTCAGTACATGCCCCTCCGGCTGAATTTGTTTTCCTCTTTTGAGTGGAATGCTTCTTAAGAAAATGAATGTCTAATTTTATTCACTGGCCCTTAAAAACGTTATGTGTAGCAGAGTGGGCAGTGCTCAAAGCTTCTCAACTTTAGTTAACAATAAACTGTTGGGAGAACAGTGATCCTATTTTATACAGAGAAAAAAATAAAACACAGTTCATAAACATTTAACTTCAAATCCCCCCCCACACACACACAAAAGAAATATTTAAAGTGCTTATGAAGACAGATATGGCAACACACTTCTGAGACAGGAGGATTCTAAGTTTGAGACTAGCCTGGACTACAGGATAATTTATTCAAAAACAAAATAAAGGAATAAATTTAAAAAGACAAAACCAAAACAAATTATCCTGGTCAACCTGAAAACTAAATAGTAAAAGAAAAAAAATACCCTTGTTTTGTTTGGAGTAAGTACATGATAGACATTATCCTTGACAAAACTAAGGAGAACTGTTTCCAAACAAACACTAGATTTGGAGAATCTAGACTTAAGTATTTTCTCAGGTTCTATGGGAGCCTCCGTGTCAGCACACAGACAGTGGGGAAGGGTCCGGGCCTAAAGAAGGGGGTGCTTCTGGGTCCTGCATGGCTTCCTCCGTATACAAGCTTTCTCCACTCACCTCCTCCAGTCCTCTTCTTCCATCAGCTCAGGAACGAAGGAGAAGTTTAGTTTCTTGCCAAGACTGCACACCTGATAACACTATATTCTCCTAGGGAAGATGCACCATTCATAGAAAAATTGGCTTATTATTTTTGAGAGGAAATGATCCCTCTAGGTAAAGGTTCTTAAAGATATACGCAATAGCTTTGAATCATATGCATTTTCCGATTGTCCTACTTAGAAACATACCACATTCTTCATTCATGATAAACAGGAAATGTGCTTCCAACTAAACATGATTTAGACCAAACAATGCCTTTTAATTCTGCAAAGTAAATGAACAAACAAAAAAAGAAAAAATCTGAAGCTGTCAATCTGAGAGACACCACAGAGGCTGCCCACAATGAAGAAAAACATCAAAATGACCCATTACAAGGCGGCTTGGTTTTGTGACAGTGTGAGCTTTGGGTCAGACTGTCCAGGCGAAAATTGCTGATCTGTCATTTATTAGCTGCATGTGACCTTCGGAAACTGAAGGCCTTCCTGAGTTCCCTGGCCACACCATAAAAGATAAAGAGGTGTAATGTGGTCGTTCCTGTAGCGGGGCTTGCGAATGCCTGGTCATGCATCCTGAGTAAGGCCTGCTCACTACTACGCTCTGCTGTGCTCTGAAGCCCTGTTTCTTCTTTCTTTTCTTACCCTAAGGAGCAAAGGCTGATAAAGCTCTATCAGTGAATGCTGTGTAATTCTCAACATTTTGATTTCTTTCACTCTAACAACTATCATTTTCTCAAGAAAAAATAAAGACGGTGTTAGAGCTTACTTTGCTTTTCCTAGCCGTAAATGGCTGCTGTTTCCCAACTTTTTGACTCAGAATCACAAAATTACATCATTTCTGACATTCAAAGATAGCCAAAGCCAAAGAATTTGGGACCTAACTTCCAAAGTTCTTTGTTTGGAGGATTTCTTTTCTAGTTATACTAAATTCCCATTATCCATTCAGAAGAAAGGGAATTAGGAAACATTTAAAAAGATTAGGCTTGGTGAGTTAAGGTGGGAGAGCAGGAAATCGTGAGGGGAAGTGGTAGAGGTATGAGAGGAAGCAGACATTCACAGGGATGAAAAGCTGACCTGTCAGGTAAGGATGTTGTGTATTCAGTGATTAGATCTTCTACGGGAACCAGCAAGGCACGCTCACTGGCTAAAGGTGCCTCCTTGAGACTTACTTCCCTGTTAGCAGTTCCTCCTGGGACATCAAAGAACAGTATGTCCAAGGAAGTTGGCTTCTGACTCTAAGAAGCAACAAACATTCACAGAAGCAGCTTCTAGAACGGCGACTACTTTGTGGGCTGGTTCTGTTTCCCTGGCCTTGGATCTTAGCAGGCAGCTGAGTGGGGCAGACAGGTACTAGGTGGCTGAGCTCACCGGCATGAATCTAACCCATCAAGGATGGATTCCAAGCTAACAACCTGCTTGTTCTAATTCCACACCTCTTCTTTCTGCTCCTGCATCCAGCCTGAATTTTCCCTCTGTCCAGATGTTTGTGGTTACAGATCACTGTGGATCTCCCTAAGGAAAGACCTGCAGGAGGGAAAACGGGCTGTTCCATAGCAACAACACAATTACATACGGCGTCCAACTTTGCATAACCAGAAGACACATTTTTGGCTGATCTCTGTGTTAATATTCATAAGAAGAAGTTGCAGTTCAACTGAACATTCTTCAAGGCTGGTTAACTGATTATAGCCTCAGCGTTATACGGAGTTTGAGATGTTACAAGTTTTGGGGCACCTTCAGGTCTATTAATAGCCATTTATTGCCCTCCTCTGTATATGAACTAATAGCTTTGTGATCCTTGGCTAAATCACTTGGGATGTATAAACTAATCACTGGCTTTTCCAGCTACCCAAAAAGTTAAGAATTGTTATCAGACAACATCTGAGAACTATAACAGGGGTTTCCTCTGCTCTGCTTTAAATAATTTACCTAATGTTTCCACCAGTTTCTTTGAAAAGTGTCTTGATCTATGAGCATCTCACAGAGTGAAGAAAAGATCCCCTCAGACATTGGGAAAACTTCAAACTCTCCATGATACCAATACAGAGTTTGCTAAACAGTACCAGATACAGAAGGCAACCATGGGAGAGTAATGGGACAAAATACTACGACACCAGAACATAGATTTGAGGCTGTTCATTGGCATCACCACTCAGGACTACAACATTCTTGACACAAAACACCGTCTAGCTCTTTCCTCTTCTCTTTCCACACTCCTACAGTAAGGATGACTTCTGCAGAGCCATTCACCTGGATGTGGTAGAAAAACTTGGTTCCAAATTCCAGAGACCTGAGTCCTAGTTATAACGTGCCAATGTAAACAACTTCTCTGGGTTTGGTGCAATCATGAACTTCCTAGGCCCCAGGGTCGTTCCTGTGACAGAGGTGATTCTAGCCTTAAAGGTAGGGTCCTAATTAACAGCAAAAACAAAACAAATGAATAGATAAATAATAAGTAATAAGTATAAAAACAAAAAAACCTGGGGGCTGGAGAGATGGCTCAGAGATTAAGAGCATTGCCTGCTCTACCAAAGGTCCTGAGTTCAATTCCCAGAAACCACATGGTGGCTCACAACCATCTGTAATGGGGTCTGGTGCCCTTTTCTGGCCTGCAGGCATACACACAGATAGAATATTGTACAATAAATAAATAGATAAATAAATAAATAAATAAATATTTAAAACACCCTAAATTTCCATTATATACACGTCCTGATCAGCCAACCAGTCCCCATTAGAATATCTACCACAAATTAACACCCAGCTCTATGCCGGGCATTATGCTCATCATTTTTTTTTACTGTTTTGTTTTATTTTTTTCAGAACAGGGTCTCACTGTGTATCTCTGGCTGTCCTGGAACTCACTAATTGTTTGACACTGGCCTTGAACTCACAGAGATTTGCCTGCCTCTGCCTTGCAAGTGCTGGGATTAAGGGTGTTTGACACTATGCCCAGTCTCCTCAATCTTGATCATCACAAAGACTTTCTAAGAGCTCTTCAGAAAGTGGGGGCTGCCTGGTTCTATTGAACTCAACTGCCTTCTGTTCTGTTAAAGCCAAGAAGCATTACTATGTGGCCTTACTCCTCACATGTCCATTTTTCAGGATTTAAAATACTTAGTGAAGATGTTCATGAAAATACAGAAGAATAACCACTTATAACCAGAACTGACTAAGCATGTGTCTTCAGGAAAATGCTAAGAAAAAAACCAGGCACCTGAGTCATTGGGAGATCCTATTACATGAGTAAAACAGAGTAGCAGAAGGGCTATGCTCATCAACGACTCTTTCTCCTTGGAGAAAATGGAAGCAACCCTCAAAGGGCTGAAACTCCAGAATACAAGTATTAGGACTGCTGAATACCTTAGGGCAAGCAGAAGCTGTCAAGATTATTAAGCCTTTGGAGTGGGGAGATGGCACAGTGGTTAGGAACACCGTGTTCCTAACCACAGGGGACCAGGCGGTTCATAACTGCCTACGACACTCACTCTAGAGAGATCCAACATCTCTGGCTCTACAAGCACCTGAACTTATGTTCACATACCAATACACAAACACACACAAGTGACCATGATTAACAATCATTTAAAAAAATCGTTTTAAAAGGTTTTTAAGTCGAATTGTTTAATGCAGTGATTTGTGTCTTAGGTTGGGGGGAAGAGTACAGTTTCTCAGAACCCGAATAAACTATGACACTATTAAAAATACAGCAGCAATCCCACAAAACACAAATGCAAGAAAATGTGAGACAGGAAAGATCCACCATCGTTTAGATTTGTTTGGGGTTCTGTTTTTCTCGTGTTTATATGTCTGTGTTTTGTTTGGTTAATTCTTTTAAAGAGATGAGATAATGAGACACAGAGGGGAGAAAAATATGTACTAGGATGGAGAAAAGAAAAAAATGAGAGCAAAATCAGTGGTGGACAAGTAAGTTCCTTAAGAAAGAATAAAAAGAGCTTTAGATAATGCAGATCTGATCAAACTGAGCTGCCTAGTGGCAGCATAGCTCTCCTGGAACAGCAGAACACTGCACTGTACGGCAGACACCTTGAGCACTGAGTGCTGTCACCTGGACCATCCATCGCCACCACCACAACTGCCCCCGCCACCGCCTCCGCCACCGCCACCGCCCCCGCCACCGCCACCACTGCTGTTGCTCACTAATCCTTTCAGACTTAGTAATGAGTGTTGAATAGTGTCTAAAAGACTCCATGTGCAAGATCTTCTGTCTCTTTTCCTGATGATAGTTTCTGGCATGCTGAGGATTTTCATCACACGCTAGATGTTTTGAAATGATTAAACTTAGAATTATAGTATAAAGCCCAAGTTTGTTTTTTTTTTCCTTTTCTTTCTTTTTCTACCTTTTTAAGTATTTCAAACTCCTCTCAAGTGTAAGAAGTCCTGACTGGGGTGCTTACATTCTGAGGAATATTTGAGCTCAGTTAAACTCCCGAGTGGGGGGCTTGCCTGGCTTCGGTTCCCGGCAAGCCTAGTGCACTTCACACATGGCAACAGATGTGTCCTCATGGCTTCCTTCTTACTCTCCCTTTCACGTGTATCGTCAGAGCCACAGGGTATTCGGCCAAAGCCAGCCCTTTTTCTGAAAGTTCTGACTCCAGGGTCAGTCACCTTCTGAAGCAGCATGACCACATAAGGCCAATGTTACATAATCAAGTAACATTCTCTACTGAGCTCAGGATAACAATAGTTCCTTTAGCAGTGTAACATAAGGTGATTAAAGACACATTTGACACATTGCTCCTAGAACACACGCCAAAAACAGACAGGTGGACAGAAAACCTCTTCATTAACAACAAAACTCAAGAGGTTTAGAGGAAATGGAAAATAAATTCTTAGGAAAACAGCCACCCGATCACCTCATTTGAATGCTAGTCAGAATCTTCATTTTTTTACCTAGTCTTGACATCAGCAGAGACACTTTCAACATCCAAGCCCACTGGCATTGTCCTCTCTCATTGTGATCACAATCTCTGCCTCATTAGACGTTGAATTTCAAGTCCATTCTTACCATCTTACTTCTGTAAGGCCATCTCGCGAGAGCGCATTTCCCATGACGCTATTACCCGATGTCCTAAACTGACGTTGCTCACTTTCCACCCAACTCTGGCATCAGGTGATGCTGACTGCAGCTCTGGGTCTAGGACTGAGCACCCAGGCACTAGAGAAAGACACCCACAGCCTGATAGTGCCACTCAGCCTATATGAGTAGCATATCACTCCATTCTACCTTCTCTGGCTCATAATCAATGTCCCCTTAGTTCTCCTTTTCATTTAAGTCGTCAACCACACCCATCCAGTCAAGCATTTTAGTAGACTGTGGGGGCTACTCCTGGCTACCAACTTGACTACATCTGTAATCAAAACCCAAGCAGCTGGACACATATGTTGAAGGGTTTTCTTAACTAGATCATTGAGGAAAGAAGGCCCACCTGAAACCTGGGCCACACCTTTTGGGGGCAGCACACATAAAAGGACATAGAAGGAGGAAGCCTTTACTTCTTGTCTGCCTGCTCCCACTCTCGCTGCCAAGTTTACATGGCTGAGGCATTCCTTCCCTAATATCAGAAACTCTTCTGGACTCCAATAGAGACTGAGGACCAGCAGCTCTCTAGGAATCCTCTCGGATTCTTTTAGCTCTTTTAGTTGCACCAGATTGGTACTACTGAGACATCCAGTTTAGTGGACTAAAAAACTACCTGATTCTTTTCCTTTCCACTGAGGGACAGCCATGATTAGACTACTGGAATCAGTGCCTGTAGGCTACTCTACTAAATTATCTTGTAATAGACTGCACAGAACTGACTGACACCCGTGTGTGTGTGTGTGTGTGTGTGTGTGTGTGTGAATTTATCAGTTTTATTCCCTTATAAAAAACCATAATACACATACCAAATCCTACACTAAGGCATTCTTATTCAACCCCAAGTGTCCCTACCCACAATGTTCAGTTCAAAAGTAGGCTTATAATCTAAGTTATCCCAAATACAGAGAACGTTGAGGCTATGGATAATCTATAGAGAGATTTATGCTTTGCCTAAAGCTGGAAGAACACGGACTAGCGGTCCCAGGAAATGCTTTGGCACTGAGAAATAGCCAGCTTACTTTAGCATGGAAGAACTAAGAAGAGGACCCCAGATAGGAAGCTGGTCCGATTACTCGAACTAAACCCTGTGATAAGTCACAGCTCTAGGCCTTTTAGTTAAACCAGCCACTAAATTTTCCTTCGGGTGTAACCCAGTTTGAACCAGGAGTTCTTTTAGCGGCACTAGTAAGAATTTTAATTAATGCAATTGCCAGAATTTCAACCTTGTGAATTTTCATACAGTAGCCAGGGCTTTTGGCTTGTACCAAGTGAACAGGCATGTTGGCTCCATTTAATTATAGATCTTACCACCTTCATTGTCATCACCCTGGGCCACCTACTTCGTTTGGAACCAGAGCCAGAACTGAGTCTAATGCCCAATGCCCAATGCCTGAGACCAGAGGACAGAGATTGTCTCAAAAGAACATTTGCTGCTAACAACACAGAAAATATATTCTGAGCAGCCAAAAAGCCATAAACACACACTGTAGCAACTCATTCAAATATTTTTAAAACATTGTACACTCAAAATTAAACAGGTTTGCTGGCTGAAGGTGGCTCATCAACCTCCCCTTAATGTTCCTAGTTTCCTAGGTGATCTCATCCAATACTGGGACTTCATCTACCATCTCTACACCAAAATGCCACATTTTTATTTCTGACTCACAAACTCAACGCCTACTCAACATCTTTACTTGGATGCCTCAAACTCACCGCAAATTTAATTTATCCAAAATAAAACCATGATCTTCTGACTACCCTACCTAATCACCTACCTAAAAGTGGCCTTCCTCAGAGTTCTTACTATAAGGTGAAAGAGAAATATGAGGGGACAACTTGTTACTTTGGAATTAAATTATCTCTGGAAAAGTGATCTTAACTAGGGATTCATCATTCAATCCTAACCTAAATGCTAGTATGACAAGCTTCCCCAAAGCATTTTGAGACCTTAATAAAAACACTAGAAATTAATAATAATAATTCAGGACCATGAAAAGAATCTTTTATAGTTAAAAACTAATAGTTCAACTTGGAAAATTATATCCTACTAGGTATAATATCAAATGGGAATTATTTTACTTTAAATAAATCAATATTTCACAGAGTTCTCTATTTCTTCGATTAGGACCAATATGTCTCAAGTAGTATATGAAAAGAAAAAAAAATAACTTTCAGAAAGCCAACTCTAAGATTCCATTGAAATTCATTTGCTATTTCAAATACTCAAGAAAGTTACTTGGTATCTGGATTAATATATTTTCAATTTTTTTCCTTTCCATTTATTTTTTAAGATACACAAAAACAAAATGTATCCATAACAAACACAAAAGAGAAAAAGTTCATCAAGGCATGCCCAAATGTGCCTTCCCTGCTCTATCAGTACAACCAGAGACTGACTCTTATTTGATACTCATAAGAGCATGGGAGATTGGACAAATACTATCATATTCTGACAAAGCTAAAGAGTCACTGCCTACGTGATTCATGATGCAATACTGTGTTAAGGGAATAACCATCACAACTGACCTATGCTGTACGATGAACTGTTGTTTCTAGACACGGTACAATATAGCATAACAAAAATACATATCTCAGAATCTGTGAAAAACATAATCAAAAAAACTAGAGGTCTGGAAGATTACCCAAAGTTAGTAATTTGAAGAACAGCCAACTTTCAGGGTCTGTTTTCTACTCTAGATACATTAGAAAGTCCAGTTCCCCTGTTCCTATAGAGCTCCCTCTGTGCCCCAAAACTTTTTCATAAACAGGTGAAAATAAATAAATCAGTTCAGCAAATCCTTTTAAAAACATAGATTCTAAAATAGACAAAATTAGAATTTGACTTTTCAATGCTGGAGAGATGGCTCAGCAATTAAGAGCAGTGTCTGCTCTTTCAGAGGGACCCAAGTTCAATTCTCAGCACCCACATGGCAACTGGCAACTGTCTGTAACTCTAGTATAACTTCAGTTCCAGGGGACCCAACAACCTCAGACAAACATGCAGGCGAAACATCAACTCACATAAATAAATCATTTTTTAAGTACAATAAATGAAAGAACTTGACTTTTCTTTAGCTCCTAGAAATACTTCTGTAGTAAGCATTCTGCTAGGTGTGGTAGAAAGAAAGCCCTTACATTACCAACCTCACTGCTAACTCAGTAGGGGACAGGTTAACAAAAGGGAAAAACCAAACAAACAAAAACTTCACATCTGACTGTTTATGAACCCCAAGCAATTGATATTTATGAAGCATCATTGTTGGGCCTCTAATCAAGCAGAAATGTCTTCTGTAATAAACAAACAGGATCCTTTCATGGCTGCTTTGTTTTGTCTTTCAAAAATACCACTTGGAAAGGTACCAATTTACACCTAATTACTGAACAAAATAATGCAAGGCAAATGTGTAGGCTCAATCTCCCTCATCATCTGAGCAAGGAGCCTTTCATTTTAACATCCAACATTCATTAAAAAATAAAAATAAAAATTCTGTTGTAAAAGCTAAGGAACTTATAACATGAGAGCTGAATTAAGACAGGCTTGATTCATGACAGGATTCTTTTTATATAAATTTGGTTATTTTCATTTTGGACTCTCCATGGTTCCTTGAGCAGTGTTCTGAACACAGAAGTTGTGCAACACGTGCGTGTGAAATAAAAATGAAAAGAACATTTTTTGGTAAATTTCTCCTTTCCTAGCCCTGCGAAGGTGCGGGATGAAAAACAGGCTGGTGAGTTCCCAGTGGTGCCTACTGTGCTTCTGGCATCTAGCAAAGCCATAGCAAAGTTAACAATGTGTAGCATGTGTGTAGCATGAATTCAAATTGGTCTTAATAATAAAAACCCAGAGTCAGGTATCAGGGTAAATGCTGAAAGATCAGAGAAGCAGAGCAGACATCCACTAGTAAATCTTACCACTACCGAATCCCAGACCCAAAGAGGCAAGATCCTGTCTCCCAGAATCCTCAGACTGAACCCTGAGCTCCTGTCTCCTCCCACCTTCTATCCTCTCTCTGCCCAACCATATCACTTCCGGTCTCCATCTGCCTAGTGCTGGGATTAAAGGTTTGAGCCACCACCAGTTGGCTCTGTTTCTCTTTTAGACAGAATCACTCTCGTGTAGTCCAGGGTGGCTTTGTACTCACATAGCTCCGCCTCCCTCTGACACCTGAGTGCTGGGATTAAAGACGTGTGCCACCACTGCGTGGCCTCTATGGCTAACTTGTGGCTAGCTCTGCACTCTGATCTTCAGGCAAGCTTTCACCACAAGTGTAAAAGTTAAGGGAATTGGCAGTCACATCAGTAGGTATGAATATAAAAGGCAGGCAGACTGGAGAATACCTTTAAGCATTCTTAGCATCTTATTAAATGTTTCGACATCATGTTCTAAGACTGTTGAGTATAAGACCTATTGCATCAAGTTTTGAGATATTCAGAAACTCCATCCTCATTTATTGTCTACCTACCCCTTAGGGACACTACAAAAGAAATTAAAGGAAGAGAAAGTTATTTTGAAACCCCAAAACTGAACCCAACATAAAACATCTCAAGAGACAGTTCCCTGAAAGCTGCAATGACTTCCTCTGGGAGTCCCATGTGATGAAGTCAAACTTCCTAAAATGCGAATCTAGCCCCTCTATTCCCAGACTTAGAGACAGATGCCTGCCTTATTGCTGGCAGATGAGTCTTCAGACGCTGGCTCCTCTACACCCTATCCCTAGGTTTACTTTTCAACCACAGCACATAGACATCTGCACCCCAATCATGTTCTCTTCCACAATTAGCCCCTGAATTCTTGATAAGATTCCAGGCTATGGTTGTTCTTTTAAACGCAGGACTGCATAGGCTGCCTTTGAAGCATCTTCCATGTTCTACTGTGACTCTGATCTTCTGCAGTTCAAGGAAAAGCAGAGGTTGCGTCTCATCAGTAGCTGTCATACTCTGTACAAGGTCCAACCTGTGATCGCTCAGTACTTATTCCCCGAGTGACTGCAGGGAGATCTATATTTGCAGGGTACCAAATAATGGGATGAAGGCACAGTCTAGGTCCTCTGATACAACTAGAAAGGTCCCCGCGTAACAGCCCATGTGAAAAATTTCCTTTATAGCCTGGTGACGGCAAGTGTAGGTTTGCCCAGGAAACCAGCAGGTACTTGCCTTCCTCATAACAACACTGAGCTGCATTCAGAGGAAGGGGGAAGAGGACATGTGACTTCATTTATGATAAATCCTAACACCTTGGTACCTATTTAGTGATTGCCCAAGAATTTAAGAATTTTTATTTCTGAAATGTCATCTTGGGTCTTTGTAGCAGGAGCCATCTGATCCTATCACACACTGGAGACCAATAGCGTTAATAGCTATCTATGATTTACCCCGAAGAGACCTCATTGCAGACCAGGCAGGAAGCTTATTACCTAGCAAATCTCAGTTAATCCTCACATTAATTAAAACATGTCTCACAAAGTGATCATCTCATTTTACACAGGAGAAATTTGTCATTTTAACAAAGATCCCAAATAACTATGATATTACCTCTTGTCAGCCATTTAGTTTCTACTCTGAAAAAGAACGGCAGGTCTCATGCTCATTCTCCATAACACACAACTCTATCCTCTGCTATACATCATTGTTAGGAAACATGAGGCAAAAACAACTCTCTTGTCCATGCTGAAAATGAGTTCTCTCTGCACCTTCAGCATACTGTACCCACTAACCCACCGAACCCCTCCTAAGGACTCAAGATGTGACGGGTGTGCTGAAGACAGAAAACAACAAGTTACTGTCTCATTATCCAAGCTTTCAGTCTGGACATACAAACAACCAAGCACACATAAGGAGGAGCTGCATGCCACAGTAGTAACACATGCCACCTCTGCCTTGAGTGGAAATCCGATTTTCACAAATGATATCACAGAGGTTGTGAACCCTTACCTAGATCTCAGGATAGACAAAGATCACTGATGCGGATTATTTCAAGCACTTCTGATCGGTGCTAAGTGCTAATGGAACGACCATGATGAAAAAGTGACAGGCCAAGGAAGAAAAATCCATCTCGGGACACTCCTCCACACCTGCCTGATCTCAGCCATCAGAACACCACCCTCCCTGACAGGATGAGAAAGCCCAGGCCTGGGGCACCCGAGCAGGCAGAGGAGGCACAGGAAAGCATGACCACTCCTTCCCAACACAATATACAATTCTCCTCTCTCCTTAACACAGGCCCTGTGAACTCTGAAAACTTGTCTCTTGCCTTGCTAGAAGACCAACCCGATGACCTTAAGGATAAGACGCACTTCATTCAAGAGCTCTTCATCCTGGCAGACAGCGCAGAAAACAAAATGTGAAAAGCAGAGCCAGGGAGCAGAGTTTCTGAAGAGAAAGAGGTCAATCAGAGATCACATTTCCCATAGCTTCAGTAGCCACCACAATAGTGGGGCTTAACAAGTCCTGACAGAGGCATCAGGCTCCCCCCACCCGCCCCGGGGCACTTAGAGCCTCTAGAGCACTCACGCTTTCTGGAAGAGCAGTGTGCTGCATGACTCAGGGTCTCTCTCTTCAAAGGAAGAATGGTGTCTCCTCGGTATACACCATGTTTCGCTTCTACCCAAGAAAGAGTTAAAACTGTTCGCTACTGTTGTGAGGATTCATGGCACCCAGTATGACAGCTAGACACACTGCAAAGTGCCAAGGACAAGAACTCATAAAGATCAGATTAACTGACGGAGCATGCATGCTTTACAGTCATGGATTGAATCTTTTTCTTTGGGAAAAAGGTGACCAGTCTAGACACAAATATTTGACACTTCAAATCATTCATTCAGATGCACATTTAATATTGCCAAATTCAACAAAAAATATTTAAAGAGCCCTAAATCCTTGTTGTTTTGTTTCGAGTACACAGCCTCATTATGTAACTCTGACTGTCCTGGAACTTGCTGTGTAGACCACACTGGCCTTGAACTCCCAGAGCTAAACCTGTCTCTGTCTCCCAAGTGCATGGCGCACCACACCCATCAGGCTATAAATCTTCATACTAATTTAACAGTAAGGCAAAGTCATTGCTTGGTTTCCTACTTACACATAAACAATTAACTTGGTTACTAAAATCAAAGTAATAGTGTCTAAGAAAATGATGGTAACTGAAAACCAGATTACAAAATAAAGAACTTTTGAAAATTTTAAAATTATACAAAGTCACGGGTCCTACCTAGGTTCAGGTTGAGTCCTGGTTGAACTATACAGCTGCTATTTTCTTCACTGGAAAAAAATGGAATTACATAGAAAGACAAAATGGTGGAGAGAAGAGAAGACTAAACCATCTAATTGGATACATAAGGAATTTTTCTGCTAAAAACCGTGAATTTGGAATATTCACAAAATAGATCTTTTGTAGGGACAAACAACTTCACTTTTCATTTTTTAAAATCAATATTTTTTAAATAAAAGAAAAAGATAGTGGTCAATAAATTCACTTTAGTTACATTAATGAGTATTACTTTTATTTTCTTAAGAGTCCTGAATGCAGCTCTCAGGCAGTATGTTATTTAGTCTTGTGTGTCTTAAGGTGCTGAACAAGGATTTCCTCATCCGAGGTTAACTAGAAAGAGCAGCACATATACTTAGCTGTGCCATACTTAGGATAACATTCTGACAGCACAGAGACACATCACAGGGTCACTCCTGAACCCTAAGAGGGCAGCTCCAGAGTCTGCAGCAGTTCTCGGACTGTCTTCTCCCCCATTTTCAGAAAGGCTGGCATGAGCCTCTTCATTCCATGAAGAATCAAGGTCCTTGACACACTGTCAACCCTGAGGCTAAAATTTGTCTGAGGAAGCCAGACCCTGAAGTCTAACGTACTTTTAATAAAAAATAAAACAAGACTGAACCTTTCACTCCTTTTCAGTCTTCAGAGTCACCTGAATGAAAAGTGATCCACTAATTCAATTACGAAGAGATAAGTAACAAGAACTATATATTTATAAATATAAAAGATAATATTTGATGAATTTGGACCAAGGAAGGAAGGAATTTACCTATATGTGAGCACTTATCCAAGAAATAGACCTTATTTCCCAAGAGTCAACTGTCATCCTAGGGGCTATGCCCACTTAGCAACAGTGCCCACTAGTGGTAAGGAGGACTGCAGGCTAGGAAGAACTATAATTAAAGATCGCCTTTAATTCATGTCAAACCTTTCAGGTTCCACAAATTTTTGTATGTATCCCTGGCAGATGCCTAAGGGCACTGCTGTCACTACATTGCTCTTGCAGACGAAAGAAAGCTGAATTTGGTATGAGTAGAAAAAACAGAGCTCAGACAGGAAAGGCTCAGAACAGCCTCAGCATGTTTCCTGAGATCCACAGCACATCTCTCTACACCTACATACCTTGGGGTTGGGCTCCAAGACTTTTCTTCAGTAATACTAACTGCTATAATGACGGCTGCTCCCCACGGAGCACACATGGTATCTTTCCACAGATGCTTCTCTGACCTTAAATAAACCCACTGTCTTTCCCCCTTGTTCAAACGTCAGTGATAGACTTCTTGAAAACTCTGTTTTTTTTTTCTCAATACCTGCTAGAATTCATTTTCCCATGCCTCATCTAAGCTAAGCTGATTCAAAATGTGGGAGTTTCTTTGACAAATATAGTTCCTATTGATATGTGTCTCCTATTTCTACCGCTAGCACTTCTGGGTGACAGCTGCAGGTTCTGATGACACTCTACAGTTGCTCGCTACTACGACTGCACATGACAGTGCTCAGGGAACTCAGGAGTCACACTAAAGGCTACATGAACCAAGAATGAAAGGACAAGCTCTTTCTAAGTTTGTAAAGCAAACATATAAATAACACAATTCAAGGAATCCATAAAATGTCCTTAAAACCTGCCTACAACTGTAAGTACTTAATATAATTAACACCGCAGTGACTGGGGTGAGGTCCTTATTCCCAAACCAAGAGCTTAAACACCTGCGGGAGAGCTGCAGACAGCTGCATCTATAAGGTAACACAGCCACTCTACAGGGCAACAGCGTTTACCATACTGACCCAACACCATCACTAGGACCTGACCTACTCCTTCCCAGAGAGTAAGGATGCATGAGGAGCTTACTATGCCTATCACAATGTGCATCTTCTGCTTCCTCTGTTCCCTGTAACAATCAAAATACCAAGCAATATTTTCTCATTTTTCTTTTTGGCAGGAGGTGAGTATTAAGCTGAGGCATCTGCCAGCCACTCCAGTTCTGCCATGTATACATCTACACACATAAAAGCTAATGTAATCATAAAGGAAGTGGTTTAGATGGATACCCGTGCCAGCTATTCACAGCCATTGAGGATGAGACCAGCTCAGTGTTAGCAACACCCACCTCTTTGCACCTGCTCTGGAATCCTCTATGGAGTTAAATGTGGTAGAAAAACAAATCTCTTAGCCAGGTAATGGTGTGCTGGAGGGAGAGAGGCTGCTTGTTGGTCCCCGGCCGCTTAGCCCTGAAATAATCACACAGAAACTATAGTATTTAAAACACTGCTTGGTCAATTACTTAAGTGCATTGTTAGCTAGCTCTTACATCTAGAATTAACCTATCTCCATTGTTTTACCACGAGGTTTATGGCCTACAAGAAAGGTTCCAGCATCTGTCTCCAGCAGAGCTACACGACTTCTCTCTGCCTCTGCCTCCTTTTTCTCAGCATTCAGTTTAGTTTCCCCCACTAGCTCTTTTCCCCTATAGCTCTGCTATGGGCCCAAATCAGTTCCTTTATTAACCAATGATATTCACGGCGTATAGAGGGGAATCCTACATCAGTGGTGGGTGCCTTTAATCCCAGAAAAGGTACATCTCTCTATACCTAAAGGCTGTTGAGTTTGGTCTCCTAGTACAGGCAGAGGCAAAAATATATCAGAGTTAGAGGCCAGCCCTGTCTACAGAGAAAGTTTCAGGACAGTCAGAGTTACAAAGAGAAACCCTGTCAGGAAGAAGGAAGGAAGGGAGGAAGGAAGGAAGGAAGGAAGGAAGGAAGGAAGGAAGGAAGGAAGGAAGGAAGGACGGACGGACGGGAGAAAGAAAACCAAAGGTGGGGAGAGGAGGAGAAGGAAGAAGAAGAAAGGGAGGTGGAGGAGGAGGAGAGGAAGAGGAAGAGGAAGAAGGAGGAGAAAGAATAGAAGAAGAGGAGGAGGAGGAAGAGAAGGAGGGAGGAGGGAGAGGAGAGGAAAGAAAGGGAGAGGGAGAGAGAGAGAGAGAGAGAGAGAGAGAGAGAGAGAGAGAGAGAGAGAGAGAAAGAATATCTTAACCCTTTACCAGGTATAAAAATGCACAAATCATTTCTGAAAATCAGGCAATATAGATTAAAGGTGTGGCAAAGACAGGGGCAACATGGCTTCTGCCTCACTACTGAGGAGTCTCCAGAGAACTCTGCAGGATCCTGAGTTCCCACTGAGCAGTCAAGAAAACAGATGGCTTCTCTTGCCCTAGGAGAAGTACTCCAACTAGGCCTTGCTCTAAGGAGTCCAGGAAAGGAGAAAGCCAGCGAAGGATAGTCAAGGGTATTCTTTTTTTCCAGTCCCTTCCTCAGTCCCTTCCTATGTCAAGGCAGCTGGCTGTCTATGAGAAAGAAACTATCCCAGAACATAGTATTAATTTCTGCAAGTCCTTACTCCACACCAAAAACATTAACCCGCGCAATCTCAGGGAAGAGCAACGGATGATTTGCTTTCAAGATCAGTAATGAAGAACCATTAAAGAATTCAGCAACACTCTTCCTCTATGGTCAGATTTTATATCTAGGTAGAAAAATACTATTGTCTACACAGAATGTGGTTTCCAACTGTGACAATGTTTATTAGCCTGGCAGAAGTATTTTCTGAGTAGCATTTGCCAGTTTTGAACAGATACAGTCAAGGTTCCAGTCCAGCCAATCAGTTCTGATAGGACATGGTAAAGCCTTGAAGAACATATACAAACAACCGGGCCTGAGAATCCTTCACAGCCACAGTCACTGTGTCCTGAAACCAGAGTGTCAGGAAGATGCTTCCCACCACTCAATCCCCGCCTGTTCCTGAGACTGTACAGGACAGGACAAGGACAGGTTTCACTATGAGTATCTGGCTAAAAGGTAATTCTTTTCTCATTTGTCATAGGAAGAGCAATATTATGGTCTAGATTTTAAATGTCCCTCAATGGGCCAAACATGGTGACACATAGCAGTGATCCCAAGACTTCAGAAGCTGAGATGGGGGTGGGAGACAGTGAGGTTAAACTTATCCTGGGATACACTTCAAGACTCTTTCTTTAAAAACAAAGGAACATCAATAACAAAGGGGGGAAACACTTTAAGGGTTCCCCAAAAGCTCACTTCATGCTACCTGAAGTAGTGTGGACTTCAGGAAGAGAGACCATTGGAAGGACTTAGGTCACTAAGGGCGGGCCTTTGAAGGGGATATGGGAACCTTGAAATTTTCTCCTCTTTTTCTTACTGGCTTCCTCTCCGCCATGATATTCTGTCAAGTCGTGCAGCAGGCCCAGAACAAAGAGGCCACGTGACCAGAGACTGCCATGAAGTAGGAAACTCAAGCTTGTCTCCTTTTAAGTTGCTGATCTCAGGCATTTTGTAACAGCAATCGAAAGCTGACTAATGCAGGCAGGATGGGGAAAGGGAAATGGGAACACAGCTAGGTTCTACTCCTGAATCATGTTCTCTATCCCTAAACCTTCTCTAGGCGTAATCACCTCTGGTTACTCTTTCAACTACAGAAGTAATGAAGTAGAACACTCCTCTACTCTGTTAAGATACCTTGGCTCACAAAAGAAACAAAAATTCTGTCACATGAATAGTGCCCTTCTTTGGTCACTGATGAAGGATCATTCACATTCACGAGAGGTGGTATTTTTGTTGGTTTCTGCAGTGCTGGATATTGAACGCAGGGTTGTGTGTTATACCAATGTACCATGGAGCTATATACCCCTCATCTAGAGTGATGTCTATTGCTATTTCCCTAAATCACACTCATGCTCCAAGGGCATTTTAAAACCAAGGAAAACTATTCAAAAGAACACACAAAGTGTTCTTTAGCAATATTATCCCATCTTCCAAAAATAATCTTATAAAATGAAAGCTCATACATAGATTAAATCTCTCATAACTTTATAACTGTCTAGGTTAGCTCTACCTCTTTGGGAGTTTTTTCCATACAAAGGGGTTTTAGGATTCTATGTACCCCTCCCTGCCCTCATCTCCCAGGATATAAAGAGATGTAGCTAGGCACTGAGTTTTCATGCTGAGGCTGTTCTCAGTAATTTGCCGGGTGGGCAAACTGGAAAGCAAGAACCTTTAACAGGTACTTCACAGAATATATCCAACTGTTAATATGCACATAAAAGATATCAAGCTTCAAACAGTAATAAGAGAAATATAATTTAATGCCATAATGATAAAGCCTTATACAGATGTCAGAAAGACTAAAATCAAAATGACTTACCAAACTAAATGTTGGTAAGATTATGGAATTCAAACTCCAATCTAATAAAGTATAAATGAGTACAATAGAAAACTGTTCATGTCTTTCTTTATTGGAGTTTCTATTGCCATGACCAAACACCAGGACCAAAAGCAAGTTGAGGAGGAAAGGGCTTATTTGGCTTACATTTCCACACTGTAGTTCATCACCGAAAGAAGTCAAGGCAAAAACCTGGAGGCAGGACTGCATACTGGCTTGCCCATTGTGGCTTGCTCAGCCTGCTTTTCCCATAGAAGCCATGACCACCATCACACCAATCGCATAAAAAAAATTTAAAAAAAGGACATCAAACAGATCTTATGGAGGCATTTTGTCAATTGAGAGGTTTCCTCATTTCAGATCACTCCAGCTCAGGCCAATGTGACATAAAACTAGACATCACAATTGGTCCCTTGTCAACTTAACACACAAGCACATCACTGTTAAGCTATATCTCTTTCCTTCTTATTCTTCCTTAAGTTCACACATTAATATTTAAATCAATATAAATTTTAAAAGTCCCATTGTCTTAAATTCAAACACTTAAATATTCAGTCTTCTTAAAATCACCAGACTCTTCTAAAACCCAAAGAGTGAGTCAGGTAGTAGTGGCACAGCACTTGGGGGGAAGGCTAGCCTGGTCTACAGTATGAGACTCATGCAGCCAGGGTTAAACAGAGAACCCATGTCTTGAGACATCCCCTTCAGAGAGCAGGGGAACAGTAAAATCCAAAGGCTTCTAAAACTCAAAGTCTCAACTCTGAGCTCCTGTAAAAACAAAAGAAATCAAATATTTTCTTCCTTCAAGAGGGATGAATCGGGGTACAATCACAATATGAACAAAGCAAAACCCAATTCCAAAAGTATAAATAACTCAACGTCTAATTCTCTGGGATCCTCCAACTGGCTCGTCACTTCTTCACTCGGCAGCACACACAGCTTGTCTTCTAGACTCCAACCGGCTCCACCCCATCACTGCTGCGTTCTTCATGATCATGCCATGGTACTGGCATCTTCAAACTGTTGGGCCTCTGCTGTGACTGGGATTCACTTTTCCCAATAGCCTCTCCAGGCCTCTCTTCAGAGACTCCTGCCCTGTCACGTGACAAGCCTCAGCTGCTTTCCATGACCTCCTCACACCTTCAAAACCCATACCCCATGGGTGACTACCAAGTTTGGTTGCCAGAATGAGGTACAATCTTAGCCACTTCTGGAGCACAGTTTATGTATGCTAACCCTGAGGAAACACTTCCCAGAAGACTTCACCTCAACGATGCTGGTCTCCTCTTAATCATCACGGAGTCTTTAGCCCCCACTGACTAGCATCCATTGTCCCAGCAAAGCACAAGTTTTTCTCTAGTAGTGAATGCTTTTCACTCATGTAAATCACAGCTAACTTTTCAGCTCTAGCTGACCAGACACAACAGATTCTTCACACAAAAGGTCCAGTAGGTTCTTTACTTTCTTCCCTCTGAAACTTTTCTGATGTGGGATGACCTGCTGTATATGTGTTGCTTTTATTAGACAATTAATAAAGCTGTTTTGGCTAATGGCTTAGCAGAATAAAGCCAGGCAGGAAATCTGAACAGAGATATATAGAGAGAGTAGGCAGAGTCAAGGAGACATCATGTAGTTGCCAAAGGAGAAGGACATATTGGACCCTAACCAGTAGACCACAGTCTCATGGTGATACACAGATGAATAGAAATGAGTTAATTTAAGATGTAAGAGTTTGTTAATAAGAAGCTTGGGCTAACAGGACAGTGTTATAATTAATATAGCTTCTCTGTGATTATTCGGGTCTAGGCGAGTGGGGCAACTACATATACAAAAAGCTTGAGAAAGCTTGGGAAGAAATTCTAAACATAAAAGAACAGAGTTAAGCACGGCTTCTTGGTTGCAGCATTTTTTCAGGTGGGCTCTGTTTGTTAGAGGCAAGTGTGTTTCCTTTAAGAGAAGGTTTCCTGACTCAGCATTAGCAGCAACAAATTGTGTGGCTTCTTTAAGAAACAGCAGCTTCCAGGTTTGTGCTGGCAGCATGAACTCTGGCTCTTTCAGGAGGTCCTGCACTTACATGGGGTTTGTTAGCAGCGTGCTACTGGTTTCTTAATCACGACACAGACCGCTACTTCCCTGGAGCTGGGGCAGTGAGCATGACTCACAGAGGCAGGGAACATACCTCTGCCATATTGGATGGGGTAGAACGAGCAGGCATGACTGTGGAGTTGGCTCAATCCACACCTGCTTAGCATTAAAAGAAAAGGTACTTCAGGTCAGAAAATGATTACAGATAAACAATAAAGACATAAAGACAGATTCCTCTAAATGGGTTACAATGTTGGATAAATGTACATGGGCTTAGGAGAGAGAGAAGAAAGAGCACGGACAGTAGTAAATTAAAAGAATAAAGAGAGTTAAAAAGATATAAGCCAGGTAAACATGAAATATACACAGAGAGTCTGGATTATGCAAATTATTGTATTTTCTTTGAATATTTTTTTTACTGTAGTGAGACATTTGATTCTGGAGGCTGCTAAGTTAAACCAACATAAAAGTATCTTGACTTCAAAATTTGACTCTAAGGATATGTTACTTTGGAAAAGGGGTTCTTCTTTTGTTTCCACAGAAGATGAGAACCTGTGGAGTTCTTCAAGGCTAATATGATTTGATGGAACAAGACTCCCCAAAAGATCCACAAACCCTAAAATAATTTTCCCAACAAACAGCAGGAAGAAGTTTGGAGAAAACTCTGCCAAAATTTCCATAATGATTACTTATAAATGTTTATTTTCATTTAAAAAGGGTTGATTATAAGGGATTAAAGGTCACAGTCAATTTAAAAAAGGGGGGAGAATTCGTTACATTGGTATGGATCTTAATACATATTGAAGGTTGATTTTCTTATACTATGTAGACTATATCTGCTCTTGTTTAAGGCACTGTGTTTGTACACCTAATTAAAAAATGTAATGTGTAAGAAATACAGATTAATAGTCATCTATAATGTAATTATGTTTGTTAGGTTTTCTAGATGAACAGAGATATATTACAGATGAGTATTCTTCAAATATTTCAAAGACCTACAGAACATAACATTTAAAATGTTTTTAGAACTTAGAGTTTTACTGACAGTGAGGCATGTCTGCTTCTGGCAGCACCAATTACTTCAGAGACATTGATGGACACTGAAGAAACTCGTTATGGAATTTGCATTCAATGTGACAAGGCTACCCATATGGACAAGAAACTGTTCTTGCCTGGAAAGCTTAAGGGTATGCTACATGAACAAGACAGAAAAGTTTAGCAAGACTGCTAAAATTTCCAAAAAATAGGATGGTCCTCCAGGGTTCCTGCGTCACAGAGGAAACTGCCAGACATTCTGCAGGGCACAAAAGAAACCAACTGATGAAATTTGCCATTACAAGGCAGAACAGATCTTCAAATTTCCTGCTTCATGGAAAAGTCTGCTAGATACTATGGGACTGTAGGCTGAAGATGGATGCCCCAACATTACTGAAGAACTTTGGGTGACTGGCCAGGCAGCAAAATGTCTCTGTCAATTCTAGAACTTTGGAAGTTGCTTACAATGCACTTCCTGTTCCTTAGGTAATATCCTTCTGTGGTATTTGAAGAGTTGAAGACAGATAGTTATAGTTATAATTTTCCTTAGTTATGATAAAGGATAAATTAGATATAAAACTTTAGACTCACAAAGATAGGATAAATGATAGAGTATTTTCCTTAATTTGCCAAATGTAAATGGACTAAATAGTGTAACTATAATTCTTGCTTAATAACTATTTTATTATAGGTAATTTTACTATGTTAAAGTTAAAACTTTCCTTTTTATTTAGACAGAAGAGGGAGATTATGTAGGATGTCCTTCTGTGTTGCTTTCATTTCATGAATAAAGCTGTTTTGGCCAATGGCTTAGCAGAGGAAACCAAGGTGGGAAATCCAAACAGAGATAGAGAAAGAGAGTAGGTGGAGCCATAAGACACCATGTAGCTACCTAAAAAGAAGAACACACTGGATCTTTACCAGTAGGTCACAGCCTTGTGGCGATATGCAGATTAATAGAAATGAATTAATTTAAGATGTAAGAGTTAGTTAATAAGAAGCCTGAGCTAACAGGACAAACAGTGTTATAATTAATATAGCTTCTGTGTGATTATTCGGATCTGGGCAGCTGGGAAATGAACAAGCAGTCTCTGTTTACACTTTATAACCGAGACCTTCATTGCCTTAACTGCTCTCAGCATTCTTATCTTCCAAGTTTCTACAGAACAGCTCACTGAACTCTCAACACCCAATTGTTCTTTAGCCCAAAGTGCTGAAGTCCTTCCATAATCTTTCCCAAAACAAGTCTGTCACAGCAGCACCCAACTATCCTGGTACCGACTTGTCTTAGTAAAAGTTTCTATTGCTGTGATGAAACACCATGACCGAAAGCAAGCTGGGAAGGAAGGGCTTTGTTTGTGTTATAATTCCACATCGGAGTTTATTATTGGGGGAAGTCAGGACAGGAACTCAACAGGGCTGGAACCTGGAGGCAGAAACTGATGCAAAGGCTCATAAAGGAGTGGTACTCCTTGGCTTGCTTATCATGGCTAGCTCAACCTGCTTTCTTATAGAACCCAGGACCACCAGCCAAGTAATGGTACAACCCACAATGGGAAGGGAACTCCCCTATTAATCACTAATTAAGAAAATGCCCTACATCTGTATCTCGAATCTTATGGAGGCATTTTCTCAATTGAGGCTCCCTCCTTTCAGATAACTCCATTGTGCAACAAGTTGACATAGAACCAGCTAGCACAACTTTTTAGGACTCAGTAGTAATATACACATGCTCAACCAGTAATGCAAAACGTACTCACCTGGAAAGATAAACACAAATGTTCATATCAGCAGTATTCTTACTAGGGTTGAACAATGTCTATCATATGTAGTTACTGTATATCCTTGCACGGGAATATTATCTACCATTGAAAATGAATAAGTTACTGTGATACACAGTATAGTACATAAATAAATCTCACAAACAAAACCAGGGGGTCAGAAGTCATACTTTCAAACTCCTAGAAGTATGGGATAGAATCGTGGTTACGAAGGGAAAATGGACATGAAAAATGTTGGTCAAAGGATACAAAATTTCAGTTTGGAGACATAAATTTTAGAGATTCATCAAACAAAATGGCAGTCATCAACACAAGTATGTTGTGTACTTGAAAACTACTTGAGAGCTTTCAATTGTCTGACACAAACAGAAAGTAATGCATCATGAGCTTGACTTAGTTATTCTACAATGCACACCTATATCAAAACATGTTGTATACAATTGACACATATGATTTCACTTGTCTATTAAAATCAAGGCATAGAATATAAAAGTGCTACATATTTCTAGAAACTTCTAAGTGCTGGCTGTGAATTTTAAGGGGATCAACTCTAAAGTACTCAAAACCGCGGCGTATATAATCTGTAGGCAAGAGTTACATAAGAAAAACAACACTGGCAGAATCATTAATAGACTAGACAGTGACGAGGAATCCCAGAGGAAGCAGTTGTCTAGTTCCACACACTACTGTTTCTTTTCTATCTACCAGATTTGCATAGTATCTGCAGGGAGGCAAGCAAACTACATGCCAAGATCCCTATTCCTGCTTCTGAAGGGCTTCAGTTCCGTGGGGCTGGAGAGCAAAGACAGTTCCTAAAAAAGGCATCTGAGTTCAGAATTCTTCATTCATTCTTTTACCAAAATTAAGTATAAGATAAACCACTGTGTAACTGGCAATATTAGAAAGAGATCTGAAAGTCTCATTTTGCACTTACCAGAAGAAAATGGGGAGAAAGACCCTCATTACTAGCACCGAACTCCTTCCACAAGCACAGCATCCTAGCATCATAGTAGAGGTTTGCTTGGTTTTGTAATTACTGTTATAGTTGTCTACAGATCTAATTTTAAAGGACTGATTTCAGGAACACCCAGCTTTACAACCCTGAGCAGCAGGACAGCTTCCTGGCTGCTATTTAATGATAGGGTAGATTAAATTCATCAAGAACAATACTGACTTCACAATCACTAGGAACTATGAGCTTTCACCTTAGGTTATGTGAGGCAACACATTTCAAGACAGCCTAAAACCAAAACAAAAAACCCTTCCTGATTTGTGAACTGCCAGACAAAACATAGATACCTGTAGCTACAGAAAGTGACTAGAGCACACATCACGTGCCCCAGAAATCAGACACTTCCCACTTCCAAGAGTCAAACCAGAGTGTGGGAAAGAGTCTCATGGGATCCATTTGTCACCTTTACAAAAGCAGTGACCCTCAGACTGTGACAACTGGAAACTGTTTAGATTTACTGATCTACAACTAGATTTGTTTGTCTTAAAGATTGTACTTCTATCTTGTTTCCCAAAAGAAAGCAAGCAGGCTCTATAAATAGAAATATAAAGATGATTTCCTTTTGGCTTCTACTGAACATACTGAAGGTGATGGAAGCAGAATCCATCTGCTTCCACAATCACCAACTCACATGGTAACTGTTGGGTAAACCCCATGTGGGCAGCCAGAAGGGATTATTCCTGGTCAATTAACCATACAGGACACTGAGACTCCACACAGCACCCAGTACAGATGCCAGCTAGAGCTATGGTCCCGGCTTTAGTCCTGGGTTCCTCTTCAGTTGCTCCCTACTAACCTAATTCCATCAAACCACCCACGGTGAACAGACTCAGAGAAGGCAGCAAAGCAGGCAGGCTTTCCAAAGGTCATCAGGAAGCAAATATTTGCCATCTTAACCCCAGAAACATCTTCTGGGGCTGCACACCTATGTGCATCTGCTCCCTTAATTTGCCTTCCTTGCATTAGAGATTAATACCAGCAAGAGAAGGCAGAAGCCAGCAAGACAAGGATGGCCAGTGATACCCTTCTGGTCAGCAAAAGATGACCCACAAAAGCCGACTAGAGACTCAATGTGACCCAGACTCAGCTGAGAGTGACACAGAAACCTCACCCAAAGTATGGTAATGTAAACAGAAAATTGTTCCCTGGGGACTGAGATTAAATCTCATATACCATTCCCTACACCAAGCCATGCACACAACTTAAATCACTTGTTCTTTCATATATACAGTTTGTTTTGTTTGGTCTTAGCTTTCACCATGGAATTCCTGGCCCTTGGGGTAAGGAAAAGGCAAACTCCATTGCTAATCTGAGACATTATGCTCAGCACGTTTTTGTGAGTTCTGTCTTACCGCGATGTGGAAAGAAAACTGGCCCACTTGGTAATTAACTTGCCAAGGTCCCGTTGCAGACACAGGGCAGAGCTGTGATTCACAGTCAGTTCCACCCCATCCCAAAGCTGCCTTCTTCGCAGGATATCAGCTTCACTTCAAGTGTGACACATGGGAAAACAGCATCTGTGTCAACTCCAGGTTGGACAGAACTGCAGAATCTCAAGAGCCTTAGCAGTTGGCTGAGCGGGAGTCAGCATTCAAACATGATCCCCTCGCATTTCCAGCTTTCCACTGAGCATTGCTCCACCAAGCCAGGAAAGAGGGAAGAATGTCTCCACCCACAGGACAACTGCCTCAGCCCCAGTGGTGTTAAACATACTTAGAGCATCATAACTCTTGGCTCAGACACACTGATGCTCACATACTATGATTTAGCCCATGGAGGTCTGAATACAGTTTGATTTAAAACAAGGAGGGAGATCTTGACAAAATTCTGGGAACCACAGTCAATTCTGAAGGGAGATGCTAAGTATGAGCTGCCAGATCATTAGAACCTCTGCTGGCTGAGGATCAGGGAGCCCAAATATGGAATTTGTCTCAGGAGGGGAATCTAGAAACAGGAGGGGATGGGAAGACAAAGGGCATTCAGCACTGACCCAGGCGGGAAGGAGCAAAATCCTTTCCATTTGGGGGAGGGGTGTTTACTGAAGGTTCACAGAGGACCTTAAAGGTCCCACAGACAAGGAGAAATAAGTAAGCCAGATGGGTTTCCAGTAGCAGAAGCTGATGTTTAGGCTGCTTTTAAACCTCTCAGGCCACTACACACTTTTTCCTACTCTTTAAATTGAGCTGTAATTCGTGTACCATGAAAATTATCCTTTTAAAGTATGCAACTCAATAGTTACCAAAAATTATGTAACCATCACCATCTAATTCCAAAATATTACATCACCCCCAAAAGAAAACCCCATGCTCACCAGAGTCACTTCCTGTTTCACACTCATTTCTAACACCCTGGGCTTTCTCTTCTGGGCAGTTCAGAAAGAATTCTGTGGCTCTCTCTTCTTCACATAGTAGGCTCAAGGCTCACCCGTGTTGTAGCGTGAATCCAAACTTCATTCCTCTTCACAGAAAGACTGTTTGCCATTGTGGGGACATACTGTGTTCTGTTTATTCGCTGGTGGATAGAGGAAGGTTCTTACCATCTTTGAGCTCTATGACTAATGCTGCTATAAATATTCACTCATAAGAGTGTATCTTGACATGCTTGCACTTCCTTTGGGAATATACTTAGGAGTGGGGGGGGCTTCTTTTTGTAGACCTTGCTTTACATTTTGAAGGGCCATCTAGCTGTTTTCCAAACTGCCTGCACAGTTTACATTCCACCACATGAAGGCCCAATTACTCCCTGTGTCTTCTGCTCCCAGTCACTCTGATAGATGGGAGGCATCTCCTTGTGGTTTTGATTTAAGTTTCCTGGCTGACTAATGGCACTGAGCAAATTTTCACATTCCTCTTCAAAGGAATAGCTATGCAAATTCTCTATCTACTTTCAAATTGGGTGATTTGCCTCTTTCTTGTTGAATGGTGAGAGTTCTTTCTTGCTATTTTTGAAACGCTAGGGAGAAACTCTCTTCCTGGAAAGTCCTTCTCATTACCCAGCATTCTTCCATGGAGCTGCAGTCCGAGTTCCACTATGCAAGGACCATGGTGTTCTATCATCAACTCCACTCTCCCTCCCTGAGCCAGTCCTCCTCTTTGCAATCCCCCAAACTTCAAGCCTTCTACTGCCCACAAACATCTTTTCTGCCATCATCAGAACCTACCTGTAGCCTTAGTGACTTTCCAGAATCGAGAAAGCACAGAACAGGTGTTTTGGACCACCACCACCCCAGGGTCTCTAAGACTCAAGCTGAGCAAGGCATCATTTCATGTTTTGTGCACCTTGATAGTCATCCACACAGACACAACTGTTTGTCCCCAGGGTCCTACTGCATCATACCACCAACCCAAAATGCCCTGCGTGGGGGGGGGGGTCCCTATTCACGCTACCCTGCCCCTTTCTGAAGATTTTCTTAACCACCACGGCTTAAAACTCTCCCTCTGCAGTACAAGCCAGTCATCCCTTACAGAATTCATTAATCAACCAATATCCAGAAAATGTCCCTAACATTTTAGGAATATAGTAGGTGAAGCCACTTCATCCATACTAGTATTATAGAGCATATTAGAATTGTTAGTACATCCTAATTTAGTGGAACATCCCCTACAATTCATAAACAAACTCAATAATGACTTGTGATGTGAGAAATCCTGACTAGAATGAATATGAGCGAGTATCTGTTGACAGTATTCAATGGGGTACACCTCAGTTTCTTTGATATGACGGTGCGCATGTTTAGCGTCTCTGTATGAGAGGAAAATAATAGGTAGCATTCCCCAAACTGATTTGTGCTCTAGAAGAACACACCTATTACCGTCCACCCCAACAGCATCCTTCCAACACACTCAGAACTGCTGAGCTAATCTAATTATTGCTCAATTCTATCAGCGGGACAGCACTGAGGAGAAAACACTTTCTATGGAGACAACAAAGTATATTTGCTTTGTTTTCTAATGTCATCTGCTGGTGGAAACTCTTAGCATGTTACCAAAAAAAAAAAATACACATGGACTCAAAATGTGGAAAAGCTGTCTGCTTTTTAAAGATTTTTTGAAATGAAGAACAAATAGCAAACAAATGTATTTTAGAACTGAGCCAGCGCTGTGTTCCAGAGACCTTTTTTGCTCAAAGCGCCCTCAGGAAGGCTCAGAATGGTGCTGGGTTTTGACTCCCTGTGACCCCAGCACCGACAGTGACAACCAAAGAGAAATGAAATATGATAATGATTGTCGCACAATAGACGTATTAAGAGAACAAAGACAGCAGGGAGTTCCTGCTGAGAAAAGTCAACAACAGTGACAAGAAAGGGACTACTCACACTCATGAAAGAAAACAATCAGAGTAGCAGCAAAAGTAAGCGTACCACCCAAAGTACACACACCAAGTTGTGGGGAGGAGGGTTGAAGCTGGAGCGGGGCTCCTGCTAGGAGAACCACTGAATCTTAAGACTGGCAACTGCTCCTTCTCCAGGCACTGATTATAGTCAGGAAGGCAGGCTCGGGCCTTCACTTTTATCTACTAAAACATTAAGAGGCACACTTGAGTTTTTGAATAGGCTTCTGATTTACTGATAAGTTTCCCCACTGTTAATCATTTTAATGCTAAAACAAAGCCCAAATGGAAAGCCAAGATAAAGCGTGAGGGTGAGCCGGATTCCATTTGGCCTGGCAACATATGAAGTAGTGAAAGTGCTAACTGATCTCATATGCCCAGATTTGGGTGCTGTATTACATAAACTTCATTTCTTCCCCAGAAAACCGTCCTGCCCCAAGGAGTCTCCTAGTGCCTCTCTGAGGCAAACTAGTTAAAATGCAGACATGATCAATCTAGGTCATAGCAAGTCATAGCAAGATCTCGCTGCACAGGACCATCGGCAGTGTGGGAGACAAGGAAAGTGCTTTGGATTGGTTGAATCTAAACAATGTTAAAAAGCTAATTCACTCTGGCACCCTGCTGATAATGCACAGCGGCCTCTGAAAGCTGGAGGTCACTGCCAAGGCCGTCATCCCTCAGAAAGCACGGAAGATCTTGACTAAGTCTGATCGCCATGGGTCAACTGGCACGGGGTCCACTTCACACTTCTAGAAGGCCTGAGCAAGCTATGTCTTCAGAGAAAACATCAGTAAAACTCCTTTTTAAAATGTGCATTCTGGTCATTTTATCTGTCCCTTGAACCACATCGTTCCAGCCATCAGGGCTGTGTGCAAACTAAATGCCAAGAGCCTCAAAAAGAGAAAAAGAATACTTGTTGGACTTAACCTGTTGTGCCACGTTGCTTTCTTTTGCTGTAGGAAACGTCATGACCAATAGCAACTTGGGGAAGAAAGGGTTCATTTGGTTTACGTGTCCCAATCACAGTTCGTGCCTGAAGGAGGTCCGGGCAGGGATTCAAGCAGGAACACAGGCAGGATCTTTGGAGGAACACTGCTTACTGGCTTGCCACCCTGGCTTGCACAACTTGCTTACTTAAAGAACCCAGGAACACCATTCAGGGTGCTACCACCCACACTGGACTTGAGCCTCCCACATCAATTATAAGTAAGAGACTGTCCCAAAGGTTTGTATACATATACAGATCACCAATCTCTCCCTACCAGAGCATGAGCACCATGTCTACCAAATCTCTAGAGACCTGAGACTAAGTACTTGACAGTAAGAAAGGGGCAATCTTATCTTTTTGTAAAATTGTTCATTTGAAAAGCGACTAGGATCACTAAAATGAGGAAGGGAAGCTGGCACGTGTCCTGGAGTTCAAAATGCTTACAGCAATTAAGAAACCCTGCTTCTACTATGAAGAGCTAAACTCCTGGTAATTTGGAACAGCCCTCATCTCTCTTTCTCCTCCTATACAAATAAGCGGTTCTATAGACATGGCTTGGGGAACAGCCCAGCATCATCTGAGACTAGTTAGAAACACAAACTGCTGTACCTCTGCTCTAAACCTAGAGGCTGGAAGTGGAAACCAGCAATCTATGAGTTAGCAAGGCCTAATGCTCATATTTGGGAAGCTCTGTTCTAGGCTCAGGGTGTGTTTCTGGGGAAGCTCGGGACCCTCATGAAATCCTTGTTAACTGGGTGGCCTGCAGTCTCTCCTGTCCTTGCCTCTTAAGCTGGTGTTTAGTCTCACAGACTGTTTTTACCAAAGAGGGGTTGAGTCCTTAGTTCAAGGTCACTAAGAGAAGAGAGGTCTAAGGCAGGACTTGCTGATTTCCTCACCAGTCTTGAATCACAAAGGAAGGCCTTGCTGACACAGAGGATTCTGGGGCCCCAAACCTGTGAGCGGTATTAAGGCAGGCCCCACTGTCTCCTCCATTATACCACACTGCCTCCCTCAGACAGAAAAGAGGGATTTCCAACCCATAGACCCAAGAGAAACTGGGCAGCCAGCGTGTGTAATCGCTGTTTCCACAGATCTCAGCAACTAAACCTTGTAGTGAACCTCCTGCATAGCGGGAGGAGACTTGGCTGGCTCTGTCATCATCAAGAATAAACAGACTTTTTAAAACCTGGGTACAGTATACAGTGACAATACAGAAGGCGCAGACACCGCCTTGTTTCCTTAGCTCTCTCCATTTCCACGGTGTCATTCAAGGCTCACAACTGCCACGGAGAGCAATAGTGTCACCACCATCTCCTATTTGTTACAAAGACAAAATGAGAAAAGCCCTGAAGTCCAGAGTGGGTAACAGCTTGCCCACCCGGCCTGTCATCAGGGAACTCTGGGACTCTAGATGTCTGTCTAACTGAAGAACCTGGGTGGAACAGCCCCACCAATGGGATCTGGACATCTGGAAATTCTCCCCAAATGTGCAGTCCCCAAAGGGAGAACCCAAGAGAAAAGCGTACAACAGAAACGGCGAGGTCTTAAAACACTAGCACTTCCTCACAGGGTCCCTTTAAACACTTCACACACAAACCAGCCAAGGTGCTCAGCCAAAAGAGAGGAAAGGAAGAAGAGAAAATCAAAAAGGGAAGGAAGAAAGAGAGAGAGGCTTATTTCTAGCCTGCATAATCATTCCGGGCTTCCTCCCATAGCTGCCTCCTAGGCAAGGCAAACAACCACTCAGCGCCCAGGCTGAAGCTCCTCCACACACTTCAACCCCCGCTACTCCACCTTCCCCGACACCCCACCCTGTTATGACAACTCCGCTCTCACTGGTGTGTAGGCAAAACCCTAAAACTCAAAACAAGAAGTGAAAAAAAGTGGATCCAGGACGAACACAGACATCCTCCATATCCTTGCACTATGCTACAGCCAGGCTCAGACCCTTGAGTCTCCCAAAAGACCTTAGGAGCCAATGCCAGGAAGCAGACAGCCCTCTGCCGCTGGCTTTGCGCCTTCCCACAAAGTCCGGGTAGAAGAATGCTAGAAACAGGAGAGGGTCGCTGTGAAGTCCAAGGCAAACAAGCTCCCATGCACTCTTTCTGAAGAATTGTGCACCATTCGAAACTCTCTAACTGACCTTTGGGTCCTGGGGTCTGTGATGATGTAAACCTGGGAAAAGTGGGGGGTGGGGGGCAAGCTATCATCTACCCCAGACCCGCCACATGTGTGAGCCGAATTCTGGAGTGCTCTTAAAAAATAAATAAATAAAAATAAAAATAAAAATAAACGGAGCTCAGAGGAGGCCTTGACCTAGCCCCGGACCACTTCTTAGATTAGTCACAGGAGAGGGAAAAAAAAAAAGCCATGGGGGCCAAAAGCATCTGCCTCAGTTTTGGTAGCAACGATCTTCCTAAAGACACCAGGATTCATAGATTGGGGTGATTCGCTGATTTCAGCTGAGAGAGCTCTGACTAGGGGCACAGCGACCCACTGAGTTCTCCATAACCAGAGCCTCCAGGCGGCACCCTTGGGGGCCGTTCTGCCGAGCCGGCCGTGCAGACCTAAGGGCTCCACTCTGCCACTAACTTTCTCACAGGAAACTGTCCTCTAGGCTAAAACCAATATTGCTCGCACTCCAGGTCCCGGGTTCGGGGAGAATCAGCAAGCCAGATCCCCTTTCGCGCGCACAAAGCAGCTGCACCAGGCGTGCAGCCCTCTCTTCCCGCCGTCCTCCAACTTGCTCGCGCCACTCTCCGCGCGCCTACCACAGGCTTTTGCCCCGCGCGGCACGCATCCCAGCCGGCAGCTACCGTTGCTGCCACCGTACGCCGGGTGGCCTGGCCTCCCCGCGTCCCCGAGCTTACCGTGCAGCCCGGCTCGTGCTCGGGCGGTGCCTACTGTGCGGCACGCGTCCCAACCGGAGACACTGCTCCCCCGCGGCTGCCCCGCGCGGAGACCGGGTCTGCGGACCACACTGGCCCGGCTCGACTGCTGGCTGCTCGCTGCTCGCCGCTCCCGCGCGGGCTCCTGCTACTGCGCGGCGAAGAGGGAGGGGCTGGGGAAACTCCTGGCAACTCCAAGTCCCAACACCGGAGCTCCAGCTGCAGCCTCGCGCCAGCCCGCTGCCGCGAGTGCGAGCTAGCGAAGCCAACCTGCCCCCGCCGCTGCCTATGAGCATGCCCAGTGCGGCCGTGGGCGAGCCAGAGCGCCCTGGCCCGGGGCAAAGATCGGTGGCATAGGGCTCGGGGGATGGGCCTCAGGCCCGGAGCCCAGGGGACAAGTGGAGGAAGGTCCGGGGGAGCCGGTCAGCGAGAGCAAGGCAGGGAGAGCCTCAGGGTTGTGAGAAGTTTGTGGGCTGGAAAGGTGGGTTGATTTTGTGAGCCTCTGCCAGCTGGTATTAAAGGACAACCAGAAAACACGCTACAGGAATGTGGGCCCAGCAGGTGGAGTTTTATTCAGTCCCAAGCTTACCTAGGGTGACAAAATCCAAGAGCTAATGGGGCCTGGCAAGCCCAGTTAATGAGGGAAGAGGGAAGGAGGAGGCCAGTTTAAGAGAGCTCCGCAGGCGGAGCAGCTGTCCTGCTAGAGATGCCCACTGCTATCATGAAAGAATTAGACCTGGGTTTGCTGGATTTTATTTTATGAACAAATAAATAATTGGTCGACATATAGCTTTTCTCATGCAAATTATTACGGTTATTGAATCTTGCCAGAGAATTAAGTAGTAATAACAACAACAACAACAACAACAACAATAATAATAACAACATTCTAGAGTCTAGACCAAAAACCCATGGCTGGGTCCAGTGGCTGCTCAGCCTGTTTGAACCAAAGAGTTCTGCAAAGAGATGCTAAGGGCCTGCCCAGGGTGGTTTAGGAAGGTGCTGGAAAGGATCCAAGATGATTCAGCCTGCCTTCAAAGTGCAAGGGGAAATAGGTTTTCCTGACAGAAGCGAGCTAACGATAAATGCTGGCGCATTCAGAGAGGTAACTAGTGCGGAAAGGGGCTTTGGGAGCTAACTGTGAGGACGCTTCAGGAGTACGAACATCTGACCGCGGGGGGGGGGGGGGGGGGAGGCGGTTACTGCAAGATAAGCTAGATTCAGTCTAGCTGCCAGAGAGCCCCTTCAAGGCATTTTAGATTTCGAAGCAAATGGAAGCCCCCATAGTACCAGTCCTGCCTTCACTTAAAATTTTGATATTTTTATCATGCACTTTTGCATTGATTTCTTTCTTTTTAAATACTACATTAAAACTTTAAACTGATTGCGAGTTCTTTGGCCAGTCTTTCCATGTTGTGTCCTACCTCATCCAGGCCTGACCCTACTTAGCTGGAGTAAAAGCAGCAAGATGTAGTACATTCAGAGAAATGGAACAAGGTGGGCTCAGAGGTCCTGATTGCCAATCTGTGATGCCAGCACTTAATTTGGTAGAATGTTTTGGAACCAACTGAGATGATGGGGCATGGGGAGAGCTATATAACCCAAAGATAACTCTTCTGGGAAGATGTGTTGAGCACTAGTTTGAAATGTTCGTGGGAGGGGAAGAATGGGAATTGGTTATGACATGGTCACTGTTTTATGAAAATCAGAGGCATTTACGTGATAAAGCCAACCACTTACTGCCTATCTCAGAAAGACATGGCTGGGTGTTTTTGCTGCAATCCCAGCCATGCCTCCAACAAGAGTTAGGGTGAGCAAGTGGCTTCTCTTCCAAGCTCTTTTCCTCATCTGTGAATTAGAAGACAAATCTCGTTATTTATGAGAGGTTTAGAAGAAGTTATGTGTGATTTTTTTTTAATAGTGAGAGTTTATGCAATAGGAAAGTACTGACCATGGTCATTATGAATAAAGCTAGACTCAACATAAGAAGTCTTGACTGCAGAACAAAAGTTGTCAAAAATAGCAAATTTCATCCAATTGAAAAGCTTTTTGTTAAAAAATATCTGAATTTGCTAATAAAACTCTGGAATCAGTTGTTGAAGAGCTCAGCTGTTTTGTTTACTAAGATCCGCTGATAATCCCTCTCGTCCTCAGTATTGAAGGTCGATATAAGATGACTGTGCTGTCTGTACAAAACGCCTTCTAACTCTGGAACACTTTGTCAGCATAGTGTCTGCTTCAACTAGACACCTGGGGCTTCCCTCGGTGCCCTGTGGTGAGTCTCTTTACAGATGAGCTCATCAATTGCTCCTTTCACAGAGAACAGACTACCCTTTATCTATTGGAAGTATTTTAAGCATGCAGAACTCTCAAAGGAGTGGGGGAAAATGTTTGAGTGTTTACACAGAAGCTTTCCAGAAGTTCTGGAAACCAGGAAGTACCTAGCCCAGGACTTATCGCAAACAGGTAGTTATAAATATTTACAAAATAAATAAAAGTTTCCATCATCAAAATCTTCCGGGTCTCTGTTCACCTCTGTTGGTTCCTAAGAATTATTGTTTTAAAAGTCATAATAATAATGTCATCAAGAACAAGAGCAGGATGTAAACATTTATATAGGGAGGGGCTCACAAGAAAAATATTTTGCTTGTGTTTGATAGTGTGTGTGTGTGTGTGTGTGTGTGTGTGTGTATGCATGTGTGTACGTGAGCGTGTGCATTAGGGACTGAACTAACTGCTCCATGCACTTTGTCTTTCAGCTTAAATATTAAAATAATCACATTTTAAAATTTGTATGAGTAAATGTCAAAAGGTATTTTTTAAACACATTGCAAAAGAACTCATCTCAGAGTGAAGCCAATTCCCACATTGTCTTTTCTTTGCACATAGTTACAGAAATGGCCAAGTGGATGACAGCAAGCACAGATCTTATTTTTGTCTTTGAAGTTTAATCTTGAAATGATAGAAGTAAAAAAGACACTGTTGTTCTTCAAACTGCCAAGTTAAAACTCTTCTCACTGACAGCGTTGTGAGAAGGAGGGAAGCCATAAGGGGGCCTTTCCTTTTTCCTTTGTGGCACAGGTAATGTCATGGTTGCAAGGAGACACCAGACCCTTTTGTAGGTAGTAAGTGATGCAAAACAATGATTTCTTCTACAGTGCCCTAGAGCTCACTGTAAAGCTCAATCTATGTTGTAGGTCCTGTAGGTCTGGATGTAGAGGAAGCGCTGTCTAAGTAACGAACAGATGTGAGACTAGTGACTCCTGCCTCTAATACTAGCACAGCTGAAGCAGAGACAGGGGATTTGCCATGAGTTCAAGGGTTATATAACGTGACGATATCTCAAAAGCCAATAAACAAACACACACAATGAATTGGCATGGTCACAGTTTGATACGGGGGATAGATGTCATAGGACAGTGTAGTGATATTTTAATAAATAAATCTTGCCTGCAGTTCAGAGAGTAAAACAGCCACACTGGTCAGGCTTACAGATCAGGCAGTGGTGACACACACCTTTAATCCCAGTACCCACACTATTTCGCCATAGAAACCTGGTGGTAGTGGTGCATGCCTTTAAGCCCAGCCCTAGAGAGAAATATAAGACAGGAGGAGACAGCTCTCACACACAGTCTCATTCTGAGATTCCCAGAGGCAGGATTGCCATTTCAGACTGAGGTAGAGGTAAGAGCCAATGGCTGGCTGTTTTGCTTTTCTGACCTTCAGGTTGAACCCCAATTTCTGTCTCTAGGTCTTTATTAATCTTGTTACAGGACAGTGTTTTAATAGCTTCATTTAATATATAATGGTGCCAATAAATCATACTATACATATAGAACTAAAAATACCTCTAGTCTCTACATTTTTTAAACATTCTTCTATACTGCATGGTTAATACCTTCTCAAATTTTCATTTGGATGGTGTGAATTTAGATTAAAAAAAAAGAACAACTTGGAATCTATCAACTTACTAACTCTTAAGTTGAACAGTATCAAACTACCATGCTTGTTAGCATAAATATTGAATATTGGAAATCTCATATGGTTCAATTTTGGATTTTTTTTTCTCTCGAGATAGGGTGTCTCTATGTAATGGTCCTAGCTAGTCCTGGAACTAGCTCTTGTAGATCAAGCTGGCCTCAAACTCAAAGAGATCCACCTGCCTCTGCCCCCCAAGTGCTGGGATTAAAGGCATGCACCACCACTACTGGCTTCAATATTGTTTTTTTATATCCCTTCAAATTAGTGTTTATAGACCTAGAAGCGTCTATTTTTTGAAGTTATTTGTATACAGGCTTCATGATGGTCACTTCCCTCTGTGAGCCCCTGTGAGCTCTACTAGGTTGAAGTCTGTTGGTTATAGTCTCCTGATGTCCTCAACACCTCTGACTTCTACATTTCTTCCTCTCTCTCTCTCTTCCAAGAGTTTCTTGAGTTCCAAGCAGAAAGACCAAATGGAGATCTCAACTTGAACATGGCTGTGAGTCTCTGCGTCTGCTCCTATCAGCTACCCTCCAGTAGCCAGAGAATCTAATCTTTAAGCTGCTCATTTTCCTACAAAAGTGATGCCAGTAATCTAACTCCAAGAAATCTATTAAGTCTCTCAGTTTTAAAGTGGTACCACGTGTGCCTGGGAGTCACATGGAAGAGGAAAATGTCCCTCTTCCTCTCTGTGTGAGAACAGCAGCAGTACTTTAGTTGGTCCTGAGGTAGGTCAGAAGAATGTAGTTCTCTCCTTCTACTTCCTCTTCCTCTTCCTCTTTTTCTTCTTCTTCTCCTCCTCCTCCTCCTCCTCCTCCTCCTCCTCCTCCTCCTCCTCCTCCTCCTCCTCTTCTTCTTCTTCTTCTTCTTCTTCTTCTTCTTGCTCTTCCTCTTCTTCTCTTCTTCTTCTGCACTTTGCCTTTCTACCATTCCCTGCAACATTCACCCACTCTCTTCCCCTCCTCCCCACTCTCCCCCCATTCAGCCATTCTCCTCCCCTTCTCCTCACTCACCCACTCTCCTCCCCTTCTCCCCCATCCACCCACTCTCCCCCCTCCTCTCTCTTATTCAGCCATTCCCCTCCTTCCTTCCTGCCTTGGTTTTTCCCATCTCACTTACTTTGTCTGTTGTTCCCCATACCTAAGAATCAATGCAGTTTTAGTGTATTAAAACTAGAACTGAATATAACAACTTTGTTAGATTAACCTGTGCTTCTGTGTAGGAAACTGACTACTCTTTGAAGACATCTACGATTAAAAGTCTAATTTATGATTTTAGAGAATAATAATAAATAATAAATACTTAGAGGATGAAACATGGCAAAAAGAAGCTGTAGTGTGGAGTCCAGCGAAAGAGTGACTGCTCCCCATACACAATACCATACGTTTGAGCCTCTGGTGCACGAAACAAGAAGTATACACACATGAATATACTTTGTGATTCTGTGCTATTGTCTTTTCAAAACTACGGATTCTCCTAAACTTTTAGGTTCTCTTTTGTTCTCAGAGTGGCTCTGTTGGCAGTAGCAGGAGGCTTCCCAGCTAGTGACAGGTTGGTGGCTGTTGTGGGTATATGTTTCGTTTCCTATAAATCGGTAAGAAAATCCTTCACATCTAGTGACATCTATTTGGTGGAATATAAGAAACTTTCAAAGTTCAAATAGACTTGTGCTTCAGATTTTGTTCTATTCTCAGAGAAATTAATCTTAGTCTGTAGTTTTATCTAACCATGACTATCCTAGCTGGTTTGTAACTTGTGCCCTTTTTTTTTTTATGGTTTCATGGTACAGTATTCTGATGCCAATGTACTCATGGTATCATTTCATTCCTTCTGTGTTTTCAAGAGCCACAATAAATATCGAATTTTGACATCAAATTTTATGATCTTCAGTGCGCCATTCTGGCCAGTTTCTGAAGGACCAGGCCATTATTTCAGTTCTACATTTCCTTCTCTCACAGGTTAGTGGGTCTTCCACTGTTCTTCAGATTCCTTTCTACTTCTCTGATTATATTGCTTTATCTTCTAAGGTGTATCAGAGTTCGTATGCCAGTGTAGGGCTGAGGCCAATACTAACTAGAGAGAGGTAAAGTTCCTTGGGAGAAGGAAGATGAAAGCAAAGCAAATTTTTATCTTGGAAAAAGACATGTTTGTACTTTGAACTTGGTTATTCTGTAACAATTGTGTTTTATCTACTTCTTTTCAAACAGACTTATATTTCGTCAAGTGCTGAGAACAAGCTTTTAGAGCCTTAAATTGTCCTCACACAAGGCCTAGCACAGAGACAGAAGCCCAGCAACAAATGACAATTGAATGTCACTTTTAGGGCATATCCTTAAAGATCAAAGATAGTTAATTTCAGAGATAAGCAATTTGATATTTAAATATAGATGCAAACGTAAAATTATGTTTGCAGTAAGTTTTACAGTCAAAAAGCACACCAGGTTTTGAAAAGTCAAGAGTAGAATGGTAAACAAAGAAAAGAGTTTTTGAAGAAACAATGGTGAACTGAGCCAAAAAAATAGCAAAGAAAGAATTTCGGGCAGAGAAAGTAGCATGCACTTTACTGGGCAGGTGCACTGGCTAACTTGATGCAAATTATACACAAGCTAGAATCAGCAGAGAGGCAGGAGCCTCAACTGTGAAGTTGTCTCCATGAGATCAGGCTATAGGCAAGCCCGAAGAGCATTTTGTGAATCAATCTTTTAAGGGTGAGGGCCCAACCCATTGTGGGTGGTGTCATCGCTGGTTCTATGTAAGAAAGCAAGCTGCCCAAGCCACAAGGAGCAAGCAGAACCGCTGCATGTCTTCTACATCAGTTCTTGTGGCCAGGTCCCCGCCTTGCTTGAGTTCCCATCCTGACTTCCTTTGATGATGAACAGTGATGTGCAAGTGTAAGCCAAATAAAGTCTAATTGCTTTGGTCCTAGCATTTCATCACAGCCATAGTAAGCCGAACCAAGGTAGAAGGTATCCAGAAAGTACAGAAAGCTTCAGAGAGAATTTGTAGGTCTTTATTCGCATTACTGCCTGTGATGATTAACCTTGATTGTCAAATCCTGGGCCTGTCTGTAAGGGAGTTTCTAGATTACCTTAGCTGATGTGGAAAGACCCACCCTGAATGTGGACAGCAGCATTCCATGGACTGGAATCCCAGGTTGGATAAAATAGATAAAGTTGGGAGGAATGGAGGAAGAAGAAACTGGTCGAGGTAGAGGCAGAGGCAGGCAGATCTCTGTGATTTTGAGGCCAGCCTGGTCTACAAGAGCTAGTTCCAGGACAGGCTCCAAAGCTACAGAGAAACCCTGTCTTGAAAAACCTATAAATGAATGAATGAATGAATGAATGAATAAAGTAAACTAGACACTAACATTCATTTTTCACAGCTTCCTGACCACAGGTACAATGTGACTGGCCCATTCAAGTTCCTGCCATCATGGCACCCCTGCCAACAATGGGCTATTCCTTCAAAATATGAGTCAAAAAAGCCCTTTCTTTCTGAAGTTGCTGACACAGCAGTCAGCTGCCCTTCCTTCAGAAGAGATGTCCAGTGACTGGTGTGTAGAAGCAACATGCTGTCAAGGGGAAGGCATGGATTTTATACCAGACAAATTCAAGTTTCAAACTTGAATCAGCTCTTCAGAATCTTGGGCAAATTTAATTCTCTGTGGGATTTCTTATCTCTAAAATATTCATATTACTATCCACAGGTGGCTTTAGTGGTCCAGAGGACATATATAATAAACTTAGTGTGGTGCTTGGCACACAGAATTCTGCTTGAGAATTGCTACTTCAATAACCTAGCCATTTATCGTGGTTACTGAGAAAATAGAGAGGAAATCAATCATGTAGTTGGAGTTTCTCATCCAAGGAATTTCTCAGCAGCATCGCCTCTGCTACTTGCCATCTATTTTATCAACCAGAGACAATCATGACATTATAAAAACAAGTTTGCACACCCAGAATGTGTTCTGAGAATATTCCACTTTTCCAGTTCAGATGTCCCCATGTCTCCACCTATTACTATATTTAAAGAGAAAAGCAAGCCAGCAGCTGTGTCACACGCCTTTAATCCGAGCTCTTGGGTAGCAGAGGCAGGGGGATTTCAGTGAGTATATGGCCAGCCTGGTCTACAATGCAAATTCCAGGACAGTCAGGAATGTTAACACAGAGAAACTCTGTCTCGGGGGGAAAAATAAATAAATAAATAAATAGCCAAAGCAGGTAGATTCTGACAACAGTGATTTCAGCACCTGTACTTATTAGTTTTTATTTAATAATTTGTTTATTTTATTGTATGTGCATTGGTGTTTCACTCACATGCAAGTCTGTGTGAGAGTGGCAAGTCATAGAGTTACAGACAGTTGTAAGCTGCCTTGTAGGTGCTGGGAATTGAACCCAGATCCTCTGGAAAAGCAATCAGTGTTCTTAACCACTGAGCCATCTCTCCAGCCCCCTGCTTATTAGCTTATTAGGTTTTGACTCAATGAAGACTTGTAAGAAATTGCTTCTCTACCATAAGTTAATCTTAAACAGGAACTACTAAATTTTGGTAACCAGTAGTTAAATATGGCTCTTTCCACAAACATGCTCCACTAACAGCAGGGCCTCAGACACGGTGGGCACCTGATCTATCACTGAGATACATCTGTCACCCAATATTTCTTGAATTATGTGAATTAGAAGTCTTAGGGAATAGCGTGTAGCAGAAAACTTAGAATTTGTAAAAAAAAAAATTATATGAATTAGTCACCTTAGCATGAACATGGCTTGTAACATAAATTCAATTTGGTAAATGAACCATGCTGGTTGCTGATTCCTATTTGTAGTATCAACAACGCTATCCCCACCCTGATCCACAAGAGCCGTCAGACTATGAGCTAACAAAGAAGTTCCAATTCTGCCAGGAAACACATGAGTCACTAGCCACACAAATACTGTCTCAGCATTTCTCTGCCACAAATTTGAGAGACGACAGGACAACACAAACCGTGCTCAATCTGAGACCGGGGAGAGGTCTCATGGCAGCAGTTCCTTTTTCATTATGCTCCTTAAACCTGCTGTGGGAATATCAGCGTAAAAACCTCACCGCCTGCCTCCCTGAATTTTCTCCAGCCCCAGGCGGGTGGACAAGCAGATATTCTGAAATCCCTCAGAGCTCAGCTTCTCAGGCCCAAGGGGGTTGCACCTGCAGACACTTTGAAATCCCTCAGAGCTCTTGTCTAGTCTTGGAAACATAAGGCCTAGGATATAGTTGTTTAAAATATACTTCTCAGAGAAGAGGAAGTTTGCGGGTGGGTGGGGTGAGGGTGGAAGATGTCCGGGAGAAGTAAGAGGGAGGGGTGGATGTGATTGTTCTCTAATGTACTGTACACGTATGAAATTCTCCTCTTGGACTGGTAGCTTCGGCATAACCTGGGAACTTGTTAGAAATGTACTCTTCTGCCCGCCCCAGACCTGCTGGACTGGAATCTGCACTGTAACAAGCTCTCCAGCTAATTCATATACACATGAAAGTTTAAAAAGCACTGCCCTAGAACACCTAGTGGAGAAGGACTGGAGCAGAACAAAAGGTACCTTAAAGGCAAAATCAATTTTCTTTGCCCTTGGTGTCCTGTCTAACGGTAAGCTCCAGGCCCTGACTTTGTATAACTAAATCCTACCCTGTCTTTCTTTGAGCTGTCTGCAATGTCTCCTCTGTGAAAAACAGTACTGAATGTATCAACCAGAGCCCTTATCCTTCCCACCCCCTCACCTCTATCTACTTCTTCTTTGGCTAACTCTGTGCATGTACGCATGCGTGGGGCAAATATTGCTGAGACCTTCCTGGAACAGGGCCTAGTTAGTGGACTGAGGCAGACTGGAGGAAAGAATTGTTTATAAGAGAGAAAGAAGGGAAAAGAGAGAAAGAAGGGAAAGAGAAAAGGAAGCGCTTCACAGGTGAAGAAAATAACTCTGGAAACCTAAGTTGAGCCTTACAGCAGACTGGAGTCTATTGAATAGAGGTCCTTAAGCATCATGCCACATCTATCTAGAAGAGCCCTGGTTTGCTCGAGGGCATGGGCAGTCCTGTTGGCTAGAGATCCTTAAGCGCCATGTCATGTCTGCTGTAGAAGAGCCTTCATATACTTGAGGGCATGGGCAGCTCTGGCTTTCCAGAAGATGCCGGGATTGATGATTCAAATCATCCTGTTATCCCAACAGAACATGACCTTGCCCAAAGCCGACTTCTTACTAGGCACGTGATCAGGTTTGTTATGGCCTTGACCATGCTGCGGGCACGTTGTAGACTCTAAAAAGATTGCCTCCTTGTTCAGGTGTATTCCTCACTTAGAGTTAATGTCTTCACTTATTTTCTAAACAAAATTTTTTTTTAAAATTCCCTCTTTTAAGAGCGTGGCATTTTTACAAACTTATTTTTTGAAAACTCCTTGGACTTCATAACCTAAGTACTGGTAATAATACATCTTTGAGTAAAGAAAGTGAGTTTCTGGCTGCCACTCTGAAGTTGACAGAACTGGTCACTTTATTATTTTCATTGATAGATGGGACATTTAAAAATTTTGACTCAAATCAGATGTAAGACGTCATATGCACAATTAACATATCTTCTAACGGGCATCTTGTGGTCCCTAAATCTCAACACATAGAAGATATAATGGAAAATATTTCTAAGGCAAGAAATTAGATTTCAATAGTGTCAACAGTGCTGAAGTTCACAAAAGGAGTCTATGACTCCAGAGAAGGGCTTCGTGATTAAAAACTGGGCTTCATTAGTATTTCTTTCCTAAGCATTGACAGGGTATGACACAGTCAGTGTCTGTGTATGTCCCTTTATCCCATGTATTCAGGAGGCTGAAGCAGCCTGGGAAATGTAGGGAGACTCCATCTCAAAAGTAAATAAACCCCTTAAAAAATGAAAAGGTCTGACTAATTTATCTAAGATTACTTATTTTGCAGTTACTATGTTATATTTCCAAAGGAAACATTGTGATCCCCTGGGACAAAGTGTTCAGCAGCTACGATTCTGCAATTCCTACCTCTGTAAGTTTCCTTAAATGAGAAAGTTCTATTATAGTAATTATATTATAGTAATTATAATGCTAATTATAATAGCAAAAATGGGTAACATTTTCAGAAAATGAACACATAATTATTTTCCCCACTGATTTAATGTAATATGTATATGTGTATGATATAGAAATAAACGAAATAACTAGTCAGAGTATTTAAAGCCAGCTCAACTGAAAATTTTCAGAACATGAAATCATATGAAGGCATTATTACAGCTAATCATATATGTCCAATAGCAGAAACTTACTCTAGGTCAGACACTGTGCTAGATACTGGGAATTTGCAGTAAAACCCAAGGCCTCATATGTGAATACAGTCCTGACCGATGACTTTCAGTGAATGTAATTCCTGGCATAGGAATCATAATGATCATAAATCCTCATATGTGAGCTTCATGGTCTGATGAAAGAAAAAATAGTAAGCAAATAAATATATAGCTACAGACTGTGTTTCATACTATGCAATATCAATGCTAATATGTAATGGAAGAATCTAAGCTGGTGGCTAAGGGAGTGTTTGCCATTTAAAACTTTTTGAAGAAGTAAAGGAAGACTGGGAAAAAAACAGTCTACCAAATGGGAATAGCAGGAACAGAAACACAGTAGAAGGAGGGGGGTTGTAGCCACCAAGAAACAAGAGGAGGACCAGAGTAATTGGAGCACAGTGAGAGAATTATGATGAAGAGCAGTGTTGTGTGTGTGGGGGGGGGCAGTTCAGGAGGTACACTTCAATGACCTAAGAAGTCACAGAAACTTTATGAACAAAAGATTAATGAGGACCTGTCTACATTGAAGGTCACTCTTAAGGTATATGGTTAAACAAATTAAGCAAATGTGAAACAGAATAAAGGAAAGCATTTGGAGAACACTGTAGTTCAGGTGAGGCAGGTGTAACTGGTTTAGACTTGATTTGAAACCTGATAGATGAGAAAAGGAAACTGAGATAGATCCAGGACTAAGACAGGTAAAATTTACTAATAAATATACTCTCTTCTTTAAGTTGTCGGATAAATGATCCTTGACTTTAGTAAGCTAAGAAATTTAATGCAGAAAATAATTGAAAAATCCATTTTGGCTATGCATTTGAGATATCAGAGAAAGAACCAAGTAGAGAATTGAGACAGACAATTTAATGTTCAAGTGTGAGACTCAGAAAGTAGATTCTTTTAGAAATGATATCAACACTAGATGAATGACTGGAATAATTAAGGAAAGGGCACGTTTTTCAGCCTCAAAGAACTGTAGCTTCAAAGAACTTGTTGAGAAGAGGAATGTTCAAAGGTGGCTTCCATACTGGAAGAGGGTTTAGTGTTCTAGGACAAAGAAAACAGAATTGCAGAATGGAAGGTGACCTTCTGAGTAAAAGCGGATAAAAATGTTCTTCTATAGTAAAAATCGTATTTTTTTTTTCACATTAGAAAAGAAGTTTTAGAAACAGTTGTATAATGTTTAAGTTTTATTTAATGGGAACTTGCCTAGACATGGTAGCTCACACCTGAAATCCCAGAAGACTGAGGTAGGAATATCACTGTAAAGTCAAGGCCAGACTGTGCTTCAAAGTGATGTCTAGGCCAGTCTGCACCGTAGAATGAAACTATGTTTTGTTTTAACCCTTAGTTTATGATTATATGATTATTTATGATTATGAGATCTTAATTGCAGAAAGGTAATACCTATGACCACTTTCCTTAATCAAAAGACATCTGGGTGGGATTATTAGCAAAATACAAGCAGCATGTAAGAGGCCATGGAGGATACCAGATAAGGAAAGATTCAAAGCTGATGGAAGTAGAAGGAGAAGAAAAGATGCAAACTGGGGGGAGGGATCAACTAAACCAGAGGATGTATAAAAAATTTTTAGAAAGCTACCATTTCAGAACTAACTAAAACAATGGTGTTTGTATTTTATTTTATTTTTTTTCAAAGTTTATTAAATTATGAAAGTTTCCATTTCCGCCCCTCCTCCCAACATCCTCCCACTCCCCCCTCCCCCTCCTCCCAACAACCTCCCACTCCCCACTCCCCCTCCTCCTCCCTCTCCATCCCTAAGAGCAGTCAGGGCTTCCAGCCCTGTGGGAAGTTCAAGTTCCTCCCCGCTCCCTCCAGGTCCAGGAAGGTGAGTATCCAAACAGACTGGATCCCAAAAGTCCAGTATATGCAGAGGAAACAAGTCCCAGTGTCATTGTCAGTGGCTTTTCAGAAAGGCTCCGGGCCAGCCACATTCAGAGAATCCAGCCACATTCAGAAAATCTGGTTGATCACATGCTCATTCAGTCCCAGTCCAACTGGCCTTGGTGAACTAGAGAAGCTAAATAAGAAGGTGAACCTGAAGAAAATCATGTACTTATCCTCCTGGAGATTGGAAATAGACAAGAGTCCCAGGTAACTTCGGGTGCATGGGGGGGTGGGTGGGAGGGTTGTTGGAAGGGGAGAGGGTTAGAGAGAGGGGAATAGGGGAGGAATGGGGAAAACTCGGGGGACTGAGATGGGGGGAGGGAGGAAGGATGGATATGGGATCAGGGAAGAATATATCTCAACTAAGGGAGTCATTTTAGGGTTTACAAGAGACTTGATTATAAATGGGATCCCAGGTCCAAGGAGAGATCCCCAGATTGTTCTCTAGACAGAGGAGAGGGTGCCTGAACCGGCCTTGGCCTATAACCATACTGATGAAGATTTTGCTTATCACCTTAGATCCTTCATCCGACGATGGATGGCGATACAGACGGAGACCTACATTGGAGCACCGGACTGAGCCCCCCATAGTTCAAATGAGGGACAGAAGGAGGAAGAACATGAAAAAAAACTCAGGACCGCGAGGGGTGCGATCACCCACTGATACAAGGGGACTGGTGTTTGTATTTTAAATGAGCATTATTGGAAAAACTCTGATTTGGTGGTGAATAAACAGGTTTCTAAAACAAAATCCGGGTGCCCAGTGCCAAGTGAGGAATACTTCCATATGGGTTGTTGCCAGGGAGCCTGTAGAAACTCACAAAATAAAACAGGCTATTGTCTTTGTTCTTGGTGCTAAGCAGAACTAGGCAGCAAGTGTCTCCTCCTGATGACTGCATACACTCCGGACACAGAAACCAAAGTGGAACTGAACTGTGTTGTTGGAGGCTGCTCATTCGTTCCTGGCTTCCCAGACCTGAAATAATCACACAGAAACTGTATTAATTAAATTACTGCTTAGGGTATTATCTCTAGTTCCTTATTGGCTAGCTCTTATATTTTAAATTAACCCATTTCTAGTAATCTGTGTATCATCACGTGGCTGTGACTTACAGGCAAGGTTCCAGTACCTCTGTCTCCTGTGGGCAGCTATGTAGCTTCTCCCTGATTCCACCTTCTTTCTCCCAGCATTCAGTTTAGTTTTCCCACCTAGCTCTATTCTGTCCTATCACAGGCCAAAGCAGCTTCTTTATTCATTAATAAAATTAACACACAGACAGAAGGACTTCCCACACCAGAGTCGGAAGCTCCCTTCCTGCTGATTATCACTCATAGTGATGGAAGATTCTATACAGGCTACTGGGGTACAAAAGTTAACATAAATTACTCCCAGCTATGTACCTTTTGTGATACAGCACTGAACTACCTGGTGAAATGCCCACTAGTGCAGTAGTGGCATAAGTGTTCTTAGGTAGCCAGCAACTTCCAAGTTGGATTTGTTTGAAATTCTAGACTGGGGAAGACTTGACCAGAGAAACCTCTTTTAGCAGTAGGTGACATTCAAAATGGGGACTTATAATTGGCCAAAGTGCTGAGAATAAGTAACAGCTGAGTGTCTGACCCCAAATGAGACAACTGGTCTACCTTCCATCACGGAAGAGATGATGGAGGGTCTTCAGAAACCAAAAAATGGGAAGGAGCGTTGAGGAGTGCTGTCACCAGAGTATGACATTACTATTATGATTATGAATACACAGGACCAGTGACATGTGTGTAGCCCTCCCCCAAAAAATGAAAAAAGGAAATAAAGGAAAATGTTTTAAATCATAAGAAGACAAGAGAGCCATGAGGGTAGGAGGGGACCAGCTGAGGGAATGGTGGGGGTAGTAGGGTGCATGTGATCACAGTGCATTATGTACAAGTAGAATATTATCAAACATTTAAAAATTATACACCCCCACACAATTTCACCTAATGGAAAATTCATTAATTGGACTTTCATTTTCAGATGTGGAAAAAAAAGTTCCACTTTTCGTGGCAGGACACTTAGTGTTTGTGAAGTGGCTGGCACAGGAACAAGGAAACAGTGCAATATAGACGTCATATTGGTTGGTATCTTGTGACTTCAGCTTATTTTCCTTATGAAAGAGAGTGAAAGAAGAGTAGACTCCCTTATCTCAATTGGCCTGCTTGTGGCTTTGGCTATCATTTCTCTCCTTATTTTTATTATAAGGACAGATAAACAATTTAGCATTAGTTTGAAGACTTGAAACTTTAGATGAATGATGGTGACCACAGGGCTTGACCTTTTGGGACCTTGAGCAAGGTATATGCCCAAGTCAATGTCTCCCATACATTCCTGTTAACCCCTTGGTCTAATTACTTCTTGCATCTCTCTGTTTACTCATCTTACATATTAAATTCCCTTTTCACCAATTTAGGGTCAAATGTTCACAACTTTAAAACCTGACGAGTTTTCTACTCTAAGGGCATGGCTTCTAAATACACAGAATTCTGCTTTGGATGAAGTAGAGACCACATAGAAGGCAATTTGCTATATAAAAGAGAGTACAAATAATATTCTGTAAATTGTTCATGTATTTCTTTGTTCATAATATTTTGCTCAAGGTGACCTTTTCTAGTCATAACCTACCCTATTTGGATGAATTCTCTGACAAATATACACAAGGGAAAGACCAAAGAAAGAATCAGAACAAGATGTACTTAATTTTCTGATATTTAAGACCCAAAGAAAAGAAGTGAGAAGTGGGCATGGAACAAAAATTGTTGTCTCTCAATTTGGAGGAGGGTGCAACGAGGCAAACCCACTAACTCTTTATTCCTGTCCTCTGCTTAAATATCTGAACTATACATATTCTTTATGACTCAGAGTGCCACCACCCTACCCTAGTCTTGAATTGAAAACAGGAAAGAGGAAGAAGCCTTTAAAAGGACTGGTCTCAACTGAACAGTGGGACTCACCCTGACTTCCTTTTACTTTATGTTCGTCAAGCTTTAATTATATTATTATATGGTACTCTCTCCTTAAAGCAGGTTTTTCTTGGCAAGAATTCAGACTCATGCAGACTGTCTCCTGTAACTATCTACAGCTCTGTAGTGTTTATTAAAACTTGTCCAGTGGTTCTGCCATGATGACCTCATAAGATACAATATCTTCTTGTCTTTCACTAGTGACTTCTTTTTCTTTTTTTTAGGCTCCTCTTCTCTTAGACATTGTGCATGATGTAATAGAGCTCAAGAAAGCGTACTGTCTCTCTTATTGTTAGATACATATCACAGGTAAAAAAGCAGCTAAGAAACTTCAAACATAAACTACTAAGGATCTATTATGTTTATTAGGTAGCTATAGAATATTCCACCCAACAGGCATAGAACATAAAACTTTCTTCTCAGCAGCCAATGGAACCATTCTACAAGATTACAATGTAGACCACTAAGCATGTCTTAACAAATACAAATGAATCAAATTAGATCTATGTCTTAATGGAGCACTAAAACTAAACCTAAAAATTGCCAACAAGAGGAACTGTGCAGGTATGGGTAATGAACAATACACTTTTGGAAAAAAAAAGGTTATCACTGAAGAAACCATAGAGGAAAATTCAGGAATGGTAAGTTTCCCTACAGTTAAACAAAAATGATAACACATCTGTAAGGTTTAGAGGAAACTCCTGTTTCCCAAACTCCAGAGGGAAGTGCATATGTCCAGAAATACATTCTAGGTGCGGTTAAATCTGGGCTATAGAAAGAATTGCTGGCATGTAGATAAAATTCCATGGTTAGCATTCCCTAGGAACCTGCAGAAGCAGGTTTCTGCCTGCCAAAAAAAGGTCCCTTCTCTACCTGTGATTGCCTATCAAACCCCTTGCAGGCCTCCCGGCTCCTTTAGTCCCTACTTACACATATTTGTTAATGCATTTCAAAGTCCAGGTGATCCCCCTGGCCCTTCTGCTCCTTCATTAGGCTAGCTCCCAAGCTGTTGCGGTTCACAGGCCTCTCTCCTCCCAGATTCATTCCCTTACAACAGGTGTGTGTGCCGAACCCCACCCCACCCCGCCCCATCCCTACCCTGCCCCACCCCACCAGTCCTGCTATTTAGCTCCTCTGGAAGACAGTCTTGACCTTGTCCAGTCTACTTTCTATTCTTTTTTCATTGCTTTTGACTCTTCCAGGGGCCTCTGACTGCTCTCTCTCTCTTATCTACAATAAAAACCTCTCCCGACCAACTATTTTGGTTATTTTTTTACTCATTCCTTGCTTATATCTGGTGCCAAAAACCCAGGAGGAAAACAATGAGCCATTCCCAAGGGGCTGGAGCTTTAGAAAACTAAACTGTTCTTTTTGTTTGCTTGGTTTTTGGTTTTTTGAGACAGGGATTCAATTCTGTAGACCATGCTGGCTTCAAACTCACAGAGATCTGCCTGCGTTTGCCCCTGGAATGCTGCGATTTAAAGGTGTGTTTGATTCTAAGGTTCAAATCATTTGTTTCTGTCGGTCTCTGCCACCCATCATATTCGATTCCAAATTTTGGAGCCCACCTGTCTGGATGCTTCTCCTCCATCTGCTCTAAATCCCTGTCTCTCCTAGTCTACTCTAAAAAGTGCCAGTTCAGTCTCTGTCTCTCTCACTGGTCCACTGGAGTCTCTCCCTCTGTCTCCCTCTCTGACTCTGTCTCTGCTCCTGGATCCTACTGCTCCTACAAAAGTCACACTGACACCAGTGTACCAGTCAGCTTCTTTCACCCTACTGGGTACCCATCACGTGAAAATGGACACCGTTCCATTGTGATTCAGTGACATTTCTCTCTGACAAATTTCCAAATGCATGGGGTTGGCCTCAGATAGAGACTTTTGTCACCAGGGCACTTAACCTTTCTAAGTGTCCAGTCTTTGCCTGACTGCCTTTCCCCTCCCACCTTTGACCTACGTCTCAGTCTAGAACATCTATGATGCAACTAAGACAGTTCTAAGAGGAAATTTCCCAGATTAAATGCTTAAAAGACTTCAGATAAATAAAAAAAAAAAACAGGAGAGAAAACCAAATCCAATTGTAGTCGATGCCAAGAAATAATAAAGAGTAGGGTCAAAATTAAGAGAATGGAGATCAAAACAATCCATAGAATTGATCAGAGTTGGTTGTTTGAAAGACTGGCAGAATTGACACAGCCCTACCCAAAGGAGCAAAAGAGAGATAAGAGACAATAAGTTGAGAGAGAAAAGGAGAATGCTATAGCGGAACCAAGTGATGTTCAGAGAATCGTTAGACAATATTTTGAAAACTTTCATGTTTCTAGGTGTCTAAGAAACCTAGAAGAAATAGATATGTCTTAAACATTAATGATCTACCAAAAATTAAATAGAAATATGTAGACACAGTAACACCCAATAAAATTGAGGCAGTAATTAAAAAATTCAGCACAAAAACCAAGACTGCATGGATTTCCTGCTGAGTCTAAAAAGAAACAAAAACAATAAAAATCCCACAAAAGCCATAACACTTAAGTTCTCAAACTGCTCCACGCCAAGAGGGAAAGAACACTAACCAAACTCTATGGCGTCAGTAGTCTTCTGATAAAACTAAAGATGGGTATAGCCAAAAAGGTGATCAGCTGACCAAAGTTTTAGATGGATATAGATGAAAACACTCAACGAAATGCAAACTGATACATTAAAAAGATGATACATAGTGACTAAGTTTCATCCCACAAATGCAAAGTTGATTCACCATATATAAATCAATAAATATAATAACAAATCACAATAACAAATAAGTGTAAGAACAAAATCAGATGATAATCTTAATTGATTCAGAAAAGACCTTTGGCATAGTCAAATCAAAAATAAGGACTTATTATATGCTAACTTTTATGAAATAAACATAAAATTACATTTATTTCAAAAGTGGACAGTCTTTTGAAATCACTTAGAATGCTTCATTTTCAAATATTTTGATTAGAGTTCCTAGCGTTCTTAATGGAGTCTGTATGAGTAGAACTGTGGCGTGCTGTGATGGGGGCACTTCTCCATATTATCTGCCCATTTATTTATTAGTTTTGCAATTTATATAGTCATTTGGAAAATTTTTAGGTAATTATCACAAGAACTTAGAATTAATTGTAAGCAAACTATTTGAAAATTTCACTTTCAAGTTACATTAAAAAGAAATCCTTGCTCCTTGCAGACATTTGGAAACTATAGATCAGCAAATGAAAAAAAAAAACCCTCATAAAAATAAATATAAAATAAGAAACCCAATAAGTGTATCAGTTATAATCTGCTAGAATTTCATTATTTCTATTTGCAAAGCTTTACATCATCATGTTAATATATAGTACTGTGCACAGATTGACACTGAGCATTCTGCTTTGAAAACGGCTTTCATTACTAAGCATTATGTCTCAACCTCTCTCAACGGCAGCCGTATGAAGTTGCAGAATCATCTTCAAGGTTGTCTCAAATTTTATGCCCCCATGGGAAGACATGTTGTATATTTCCAGTTTTATTTCTTGTCCATTATGAGGATCCGCTCCAGTGACTACTGTTGTTCAATGTGGTGGCACAAATCTGTAAGCAGAAAATGATGAACATGTTGTTTATATATTTCTTGATTCTTCATCAGTCATGAGACTGCTATGGAAAAAATGTGTTTGCATGTTTAAAGCCTTTCTGAGCTCATTACAGGTAAGATCAATTTACATCTATAGGAAAGCAGCCTTCACCTCATCTTCTTGTCAACTCCCAGTCCTGGTTTGAGGAAGACATCAATCCAGAGGCCAGTTTCCTACTGCAATGCTAATATCTGTTCTTCTTCTCAAATTTTACAACAATTTGAAATATTATTTCATTGCATTTTTCTGTAATATACGAGAAGGAAAAAAAGTCCAAGACTTTAAGAATATCTTCTTTGGGAAGAATAAGCAAAAAATAATCATTGTTGCAATTCAGTTTTCGTTAGTCTTCAGATTGTTTGGCACAGCATTTAATTCATAACCCTTTACAATTTAGTATTATTAAATAGGGCTTGCTGGAATGAGTCATTTTGTACACATTGGGAGTTTTATGGTTAGCTTAATGTCACCGAATTTAATTAACTTTGATTCTCATTTGTATAACATTATGCTTTGGAAAACTCTCCTTAATCAGGAAGCATTTAGCTCGAAACAACAAAAATAACATAGTTTGTCTAACTGGCATGAACCAGTGGACTAATTTCATAGGTAGATAAACCAAGGTTCAAGGTAGATCTTCTAGTAATGGGTAAGAAATGTAAAGTCAAAAAGGCTCCAAAGTAACCAGGGAGGTAAGAAAACTAACTTTAGTAAAGGAATATTGCTATGAGCCAAACTGAGTGTTAGTGGATGACATTGCAAACCAGCTCCAGAACTCAAGTGGGGGCAAGTGACATGTGGCTTGGGCACTTCTTTGCATTCTCAACTCTCTAGAAATCTTAAAATAGGCAAAGCAGAAGCTACCTTTTACTGAGGGGCTTTGTTTTAGGAAGGTGAAATCAGAAATAATATTTTAATATTAAAAATAAACTATGGAAATGAGGAGTATATGAACATCTAAGATTGCTTCTCATAATCATAATTACCATGATGTCTTTTTATCATCTGGTCATCCACACATATTTGGAGGAAAATTAGAATTTGAAATATTTTCTGGGGCTGGGGAAATAGATGGCTTCAGTGGCTCAAGTGCTTGCAGTGCAAGTAGAGCCAACTGAGTCAGATTGCCAGACCCCAGGAAAAAAGAAGGCACAGTTGTAGGCTTGCAACGTCAGCCCTGATAGGTAGAGACAGGTGAAGGCAAAAGATTTGCTGTCTAGCTAATCAAATCAAATGGTGAGTCTTAAGATCATTGAGTCATCCTGTCTCACAAAATAAAATGACGTGAATTACCACTGAGGTTGCACACAGAGGGAGGCTGTGTGCAGCTGTGGAGCTCCTTCCTGATTTGCTTTTATGACTATTATGCTTGTTAGATTTTTGTCAAGTTGACATAAACTAGGGTCATATGAGAAGAGGGAAACTTCTTCTTTTGTTTGTTGTGTATCCATGTCCCCTGAGTTTGAAACATTCTATCTTTCATGGAAACGTCTTAAACCAGAAGGCAAATAACTCAAAATAGCTTCAGGAAGTTCCTGAAACTGGCCAGATTCTCTAGGGCCCTTTTCTCAGATGAGTAAACAAGACAAACTGGGGTGGGGGGCACAAAACCAAGCCAGGCGGTAGTGGCACATGCCTTTAATATCAGCACTGGGGAGACAGAGGCATGCGTATCTCTGTGAGTTGGAGGCCAGCCTGGTTTATAAGAGCTCGGTCCAGAGTTCCAGGACAGGCCCCAAAGCTACAGAAAAACCCTGTCTCAAAAAAAAAAAGAAAGAAAAAGAAAAGGCAAAGCCAGCTGAGCTACCTGAATGAGTTTAAAACAACTAAGTCCCATGGAAAGGATGTTCTCCAACCTGTTCAACTGCCTTAGGCTGTGCAGTGTGCTCCTGGTTCCCTAATTTTATGAGCTGTCACTCATGCTGGGGTGGGCTTTGGTGGTACAGCTGTCTTTGAATCATTACTGCTCCTGTAAGTAATCCCTCACTGATACTTCTGGAAGCAGCCCCAAGAAAACTCATTGGTTCACCAACTTGAACTTTGGTGGTAGCCACGTTTTGTTCTGTTGCAGGTTTCCTATCTGGGGTGGATAAAGGTGTGTGTTGTGTCTCCCAAAGAAAAGTCTTGTCACACAGCAATGCCTCCATCAGATTGGCTGGTAGGGAAGTCTCTGGGTGCATTTTCTTGGTTGATGATTGATGTTGGTAAGTCCAGCCCACTGTGGGTAACCCAATGGGGCAGATAGTCCAGATTCATAGGAAATTATTGTATCAAAGCCTGCATAGGAACACTGAACTGTGTAATCCATGGCCCGTGCCCCCAAGTGCCTTTCCATTTTATGGGGAATGAAGACAGTAAAAATGTATAAAAGAGGACACAATGTCATCAATGATAGACTAAAGAAAGAAAAACATGATACTGGAAGAGTCCAGAAAAAAATGAGGTTTTACCTTTGTTACTTACACTTGGGGGTATGACTTTGACAGTCTTATAAAATGACAAAGATCAGTCCGGATGAAAAGAAGATGGGACAATGCAGAGAACCAGGAGATGGAAAATAAGTTAACAGAGTGTCTATGCTTGGCTGAGGGATGCAGTTTATCAGGACAACCAGAGCAAGACAAGGATGAGGAGGTGTCATTGTACAGTAGGATAAGACGAGGACATTTAGAATCTCAAGGTGATTCAGGAGCAATGCATCCCGATGCTCCATGTCCAAAGTGAATTCCCTGCAGCGTCTGACAAGCTGTCATTCAGCAGTTTTTGTAGTTCTTCTAATGGGGGAATTTCCCCTGGTTTGATAAGGCAGCCGGGACTCTTTTTAGGTGATAGCACTTTTGAGACTTCTTACGCTGATTAAAAATCTGCCACCCCCAGCATTTTATTCATTCATTTTAGTCTTGATTTAACAAACTAAATAGAACGGCATGAAAGAATTTTTCCATATTAAGCTTTTCTAATAGTTGAGTCAATTTACATCCTCTTTTCAAGTCATGCATTGTGGGTGATTTTTTTTCTTTTTTGCAAAGTTTTGTATACCTCCTGCAGTTATGATTAATTTGTTCTCTGTGAGAGTCTACTTCAGTATATCAACTAGTACTAAATGTGTTTCCCTAAGCTTCATCTAACTTGCTTTCAATCACTCTGCTTTGGATATAGCTAGAAGTTCCATACATGGTGCCAGCGATCACAGAGAACAGTGACTATCCCAATTGTCATCAGAGAAACTTTATCCAGTAACTGATGGAAACAGATACAGACACTCACAGCCAATCAGGAAATCATGATGAAGTGAGGGAGGAAGAATTGTAGGAGCCAGAGGGGTCAAGGGCATCATTAAAAAACCTACAGAAACAAGTAACCTGGCTTATAGGAACCCACAGAGACTGAGCCAACAATCAGGGAGCCTGCACGGGACTGATCTAGGCCTCTACATACATATGACAGTTGTGTAGCTTGGTCTACTTGTCAGACTTCTAACAATGGAAGCACTGGGCTGTCCCCAGTGGTTTAACAGGCTCTTGGGAACCCATTCTCCATACCGGATTGCTTGCCCAGCCTTAATACAAGGAGAGGTGCTTAGTCTTTCTGCACCTTGATATGCCATGCTTTGTTGATACTCATGGGAGGCCTGTCCCTTTCTGAATAGAAGTAGAGGAGGACTGGATTGGGGAAAGGGGGTGGCAGGGAGGTGGAAGAGGAAATGGGAGGAGAGGAGGGAAAATTTGATCTTGATGTGAAATTAATTGATTAATTAGTTAAAGTTAATATTAAGCCTTTTCATCCAAATTCAGCCTGACTCCAGTGCTAAGTGTCTAATCCTATCATTAAAAATTGTGAATCAGACATGGTGGCTCATAACTTTAATACTAGTGCTTATAAAACAGAAGCAAAGGGATTATGAGTTCAAGACCAAACGGGACCAAATACTGAGGCAAAACCAAAACCAAAATCCAAATTTTTCATTGTGTTAATATTGACTATGAGAATGTTTAGCATCGTGATTCTGTCATGTTATACAAGCTACTCTCCCTACTCCTTGCGAATCTTTAATTTGGTAAGCATGTATTTGACAGCAACATCAATGGATTGTTTCAGAAGAAGTTGTAGGTAATAAAATGTTACACAAACCTCTGTATGTCCCTTTCCACATAAACTGAATTATTCATTTACCTTTGGGAATGGTCATTAAACTGATTGTGAATTCACTCAGTCACACTTTTCATGGTTCAGCATTTTATCATTTTATTCTTGGATTCTGATTATGAAGAATATTTTTAAATGCATCACTAAAACTAGCATAGTAACTTCAGCTAAGGTTTTGAGTTAATATTCAAAACTGTCTTTTAGCAAAGTCAGGGATCAGTCATCACCTTGAGCCAAGTACATCTGTGCTTCTGTTTCCTCTTCCATAAAACTATGCAAACCACAATGAATGTCACTTAAATAAGTTACTATTTGTCAATAGGTTAAAGGAAAGTATTCATAGTTGCTAATACTATGCGTAATTGAAATATCCCTATAAATTCTTTGGAACTCCTCCCTTTAAGAGGCAGAGCCTGAGTTTTTCCTGTTAAGTTGGGGCTGGGTGTGATGACACAGTGACTTCTAATACATATTTTTTTTTCTACGAAAAGCAATGTTACTGTTATGCCCAGATCCTAGAGTCCCATAAAACCCAACAAGGAGACCGAGTCCAGTGCGTAAAAGCAAAAAGAACTTTGATTCAAACTTCAGCTTGCATTCTCCATCTGCCCAACACAGCGGTTGAGAGCAGAGAGTCCCAAGCCAGGCAGGGTAGGGCTTTTATCATAGTAGAGGTTGGGGGGGGGGGAGCTTTTCCAGGGTTCAGAACCCTGATTGGCTGACATTTGTCTAAGGGTCTTGGCAAAAGGAGAATAGGTGAGACAAGAATCAGGGACATCTTGTGATATTACCTAATCTTATCTAATGTTTGGAACGGCAGGTACTTCCCTCTAGACGCTGGCCCTCCCTGGGTGGTGTCAGCTTTCAGCTTTTCCTGGAACCCATGCTGCCTGCTATGGCAGCTGTGAGGCCTGAGCCCCATGTGTAGCCAGGCTGCCCTGGACCCCAGGTTACTAGCTCTGTGGAATCTGCTGGAGATTCTCCCTACTCTGTGAGAACTGTGCTGTTAAGTCATGAAAACGGAATTAGTTTTCTATCCCTGTGCCATAAACTGCCACACATCAGCAGCCTAAAATAACAACCATTTACTAAGTTACAGTTCTCTGGGTCAGAAGTCCGGTGTGTCATGGCCAGTTCTCACAAGACTGAAGCTATGGTATTGCCATGGTGGTTCTCACCTGGAAAGCACAAGAAAAGTCAGTTTTCAGTCTCATTCTTAGTAGGGCTGTAAGGCTCCAGGATTTCCTCTGAGAGTTAAATCCCTGTCACTCTATGTCTCAGATCCAGTTTCCTCGGTCCCTGTTGGCTGAGGGCCTCTCGTGGCTTTCTGAGTCTGTCTTACTCTCCTACCCGTGTTGTCTCTTTCATCTTCAAAGCATTGTTAGTAGACTGCATCTTTTTGGATTTGAAGTTCTTGCTTTCCTTTTACTACCAGAAAATACTCTTTTTTAAAAAAAAATTATTTCTTTATTTAAGAGCAGTAAGGGTTCCCTGCCCAATGGGAAGTCCAAGATCCTCCCCACTCCATACAGGTCTATAAAGGTGAGCATCCAAATAAACCAGGCTCCCACAAAGTCAGTCCATGCAGTAGAATAAAAACCCAGTGCCATTGTCCTTGGCTTCTCAGTCAGCCTTCATTGCCAGCCATGTTCAGAGTGTCCATTTTGATCACATGCTCCATCACTCCCAGTTCAGCTGGCCTTGGTAAGCTGCCATTAGATCAGTCCTACCGTCTCAGTGGGTGGACGCACCCCTCATGATCCTGACTTCATTGCTCGTGTTCTCCCTCCTTCTGCTCCTCATTTGGACCTAGGGAGCTCAGTCCAGTGCTCCAATGTGGGTCTCTGTCTCTATCTCCTTTCATCGCCAGATGAAGGTTCTATGGTGATATGCAAAATATTCATCAGTGTGGCTGTGGGACAAGGCCAGTTCAGGCACCCTCTCCTCTGCTGCCCAGGGAACAATCTGGGGATCTCTCCTTGGACCTGGGAACCCCTCTAGAATCAAGTCTTTTACAAACCCTAAAATGGCTACCTTAGTTGAGATATTTACTTTCCTTCTCCCATATCCATCCTTCATCCATCTCACCCATCTCATTCCCCCAAGCTATCCTGAATCCTTCCCTTCTCCCTTCTCTCTACCCATCTCCCCTTACATCCAACTCCCACCACACCCCGTGCACCCAAGTTTTCCTGGCAATCTTGTCTACTTGCAATATCCAGGAGTATAACTATATGATTCTCCTCAGGTTCACCTTCTTATTTAGCTTCTCTAAGATCACGAATTATAGGCTCAAAGACCTTTAATTATGACTAGAATCCACTTATGAGTGAGTACATACGATATTCCTCTTTTTGGGTCTGGGTTACCTAACTCAGTAAAACTTTTTCTATTTCCATCCATTAGCATGCAAAATTCAAGATGTCATTGTTTTTTACCGCTGAGTAAAACTCTAATGTGTATATGTTGCACACCTTCTTTAACCATTCTTCTATTTAGGGGCACCTAGGTTGTTTCCAGGTTCTGGCTATTACAAATAGTGCTGCTATGAACATAGTTGAACAAATGCCTTTGTGGTATGATAGGGCATCTGTTGGGTATATTCCCAAGAGTGGAATTGCTGGGTCCTGAGGGAGGTTGACTCCCAGTTTCCTGAGAAACAGTCACACTGATTTCCACAGTGGCTGCACAAGTTTGCATTCCCACCAACAATGGATGAGTGTTCCCCTTACTCCAAATCCTCTCCAGCATAGGTTATCATTGGTGTTTTTGATTTAAGCTAGTCTGACAGGTGTAAGATGGTATCTCAAAGTTGTTTTGATTTGCATTTCCCTGATGGTTAAGGATGTTGAGCATGACCTTAAGTGTCTTTTGGCCATTCAAAGTTCTTCTGTTGAGAATTCTCTGTTCAGTTCAGTACCCCATTTTTTAATTGGGTTAATTAGAGTTTTAGTGTCTAGTTTCTTGAGTTCTTTGTATATTTTGGAGATCAGACCTTTGTCTGATGAGGGGTTGGTGAAGAACTTCTCCCAGTCAGAAGGTAGTCTTTTTGTCTTACTGACAGTGTCCTTTGCTTTACAGAAGCTTCTCAATTTCAAGAGGTCCCATTTATTCATTGTTTCTCTTATTGTCTGTGCTACTGGGGTTCTACCTAGGAAGTGGTCTCCTGTGCCCATGTCTTGTAGACTACTTCCCACTTTCTCTTCTATCAGGTTCTGTAGTATGAGGGCTGGCTTGTTGGGGTTTCTGTCCCTCCCAGTACCCCAACAGCCGGCAAGCAACAAAGAAAAATCACACACAGGACTCCATAAGGTTATAAACTGATTGGCCCGTTAGGTCAGGCTTCTTGTTAACTCTTATAACATATATTACCCCATTATCCTTATCTATGTTAGCCACATGGGCTCAGTACCTTTCAGAGTGTGACAGCTTACATGTTGCCTCTTCGGTGGTCTGCGCAGGAGTGGCAGAGGAACTTCTCTGCTTCCCAGAATTCTCCTGTTCTCATTGCTCCACCCCTACTTCCTGTCTGGATTTCCTGCCTATACTGCCTGCCTGGCCAATCAGCATTTTATTAAAATATGATTGACAGAATACAGATTATTCTCCCGCACCAAGGTTCAATGTGGTCAGATTAATATTGAGGTCTTTAATCCATTTGGACTTGAGTTTTGTGCATGGTGATAGATATGGATCTACTTTCATTCTTCTACAGGTTGACATCCAGTTATACCAGCACCATTTGTTAAAGATGCTTTCCTTCTTCCATTATATACTTTTAGCTCTCTGTCAAAAATCAGGTGTTCATAGGTTTGGGGGTTAATATCCAGGTGTTCTATTCAATTCCAAAGGTCGACTTCTCTGTTTTAATCCCAGTACTAAGCTGTTTTCAATACTGTAGCTCTGTAACAGAGTTTGAAGTCAGGGATGGTAATGCCTCCAGAAATTCCTTTATTGTATAAGATTGTTTTGACTATCCTGGGTTTTTTGTTTTTCCATATAAAGTTGATTATTGTTCTCTCAAGGTGTGTGAAGAATTTTGATGGGATTTTGATGGGGATTGCATTGAATCTATAGATTGCTCTTGGTAGAATTGCCATTTTTACTATGTTGATCCTCCCATTCCAAGAGCAAGGGAGATCTTTCCATTTTCTGGTATCCTCCTCAATTTCTTTCTTCAAAGACTTAAAGTTCTTGTCAAATAGGTCTTTCACTTCCTTGGTTAGAGTTACCCCAAGATATTTTATGCTATTTGTGGCTATCGTTAAAGGTGATGCTTCTCTGATTTCCCTCCTTGCTTCTTTATCCTTTGTGTATAGGAGGGCCACTGATTTTTTGAAGTTGATCTTGTATCCTGCCACATTACTAAAGGTGTTTATCAGCTGTAGGAGTTCTTTGGTAGAGTTTTTGGGGTCGCTTATGTACACTATCATATCGTCAGCAAATAACGAAAGTTTAATTTCATCCTTTCCAATCCGAATCCCCTTGATCTCCTTATGTTGTCTTATTGCTATTGCTAGAACTTCAAGCACTATATTGAAGAGGTATGGAGAGAGTGGATAGCCTTGTCGTGTTCCTGATTTTAGTGGAATGGCTTTGAGTTTCTCTCCATTCAATTTGATGTTAGCTGTCAGCTTGCTGTAAATAGCTTTTATTATATTTAGGTATGATCCTTGTATCCGCAATCTCTCCAACACCTTTATCATAAAGGGTGTTGAATTTTGTTAAATGATTTTTCAGCATCCAGTGAAATTATCATATGGTTTTTTTCTTTTAGTTTATTTATATGATGGATTACATTGATAGATTTGCATATGTTGAACCATCCCTGCATCTCTGGGATGAAGCCTACTTGATCATAATGGATAATTTTTCTAATGTGTTCTTGGATTCAGTTTGCCAGTATTTTATTGAGAATTTTTGCGTCGATGTTCATGAGTGAGATTGGCCTGAAATTCTCTTTCTTGGTTGTGTCTTTGTGTGGTTTTGGTATTAGGGTAACTGTAGCTTCATAAAAAGAGTTTAGCAATGACTCTTCTGTTTCTATATTGTGAAATACATTAAGGAGTATAGGTATTAGGTCTTCCTGGAAGTTCTGGTAGAATTCTGCATTGAAACCATCTGGTCCTGGGCCTTTTTTTGGTAGGGAGATTTTTGATAACAGCTTCTAATTCTTTGCGACTAATAGGTCTATTTAGATTGTTCCCCCGGCTTTGGTTCAACTTTGATATATGGTACTTATCTAAAAAAATGTCCTTTTCTTTTACATTTTTCAATCTTGTGGCATACAGGCTTTTGTAGTAAGTTCTAATGATTCTCTGAATTTCCTCTGTGTCTGTGGTTATGTCCCCCTTTTCATTTCTGATCTTATTAATTTGCGTGTTTTCTCTCTGCCGTTTGATTAGTTTGGATAGGGGTTTCTCAATCTTGTTGATTTTCTCCAAGAACCAGCTTTTTGTTTCACTGATTCTTTGGATTGTTTTCTGTGTTTCTATTTTGTTGATTTCAGCCCTCAGTTTGATTTTTTCCAGTCTTCTACTTTCCTGGGTGATTCTGCTTCTTTTTTTTCTAGAGCTTTCAGGTGTGCTGTTAAGTCTCCAATGTGTGCTTTCTCTGTTTTCTTTAATTGGGCACTTAGTGCTATGAACTTTCCTCTTAGCACTACTTTCATAGTGTCCCATAGGTTTGAGTATGTTGTGCCTTTATTTTCATTAAATTCAAGGAAGACTTTAATTTCTTTCTTTATTTCTTCCTTTACCCAGGGGTGATTTAGTAGTTGAGTGTTCAGCTTCCATGAGTTTGTTGGCTTCCTGGGGGTACCATTGTTGTGGAATTCTAACTTTAATCCATAGTGATCCAACAAGAAACAGGTGGTTACTAATATTTTTTGTATCTGTGGAAGTTTGCATTGTTACCGAGTATGTGGTCAATTTTTGAGAAGGTTCCATGAGCTGCAGAGAAGAAGGTAAATTCTTTCTATTTGGGTGGAATGTTCTATAGATGTCTGTTAAGTCCATTTGATTCAATACCTCCAATAATTCTCTTATTTCTCTGTTAGGTTTCTGTCTGATTGACCTGTCCATTGGTGAGAGAGGAGTGTTGAAGTCTCCTACTATTAGTGTGTGTGGTTTGATGACTGCCTTGAGTTCTAGGAGTGTTTCTTTTACTTAGGTGGGTGCCTTTATATTAGGGGCATAGATATTCAGGATTGATACTTCCTCCTGATGAATTGTTCCTGTTATGAGCATGAAATGTCCATCTCCATCTCTTCTGATTGATTTTAGTTTGAAGTAAATTTTGTTAGAAATTAGAATGGCCACACCCGCTTGTTTCTTAGGTTCATTTGCTTTGAAAACCTTTTCCCAACCCTTTACTCTGAGTAGATATCTGTCTTTGTGGTTGAGGTGTGTTTCTTGTAAACAGCAGAATGTTGGATTCTGTTTTCATATTCAATATCTTAGTCTGTGCCTTTTTATAGGTGAATTGAGTCCACTGATATTAAGTGATATTAATGACCAGTTGTTGTTGACTCCAGTTATTTTTGGGGGGAAGTAGTAGAGTTTGTGTGTTTCCCTTCTATGAGTTTTGCTTGTGAAGGATCGCTAGATGTCTGAGTTAATGTAGGCAGTGTTGGCAATGTTGGATTCCTTGGGTTGTGATTTTCCTTCTATTACTTTCTGTAAGGCTGGATTTGTGGCTACGTATTGTTTAAATTTGTTTTTATCCTGGAATATTTTGTTTTCTCCATTGATAGTGAACAATAGTTTGGCTGGGTATAGTAGTCTAGGCTTGCATCCATTGTCTCTTAGTTTCTGCAGTACCTCTATCCAGGACCTTCTGGCTTTCATGGTTTCCATAGAGAAATCTGGTGTATGTCTGATAGGTTTACCTTTATAAGTTACTTGACCTTTTTCCTTTGCAGCTCTTAGTATTCTTTCTTTAATCGGAATGTTTTATGTTGTGATTATTATATGGTGAGGTGATTTTTTTTTGAGCCAGTCTATTTGGTGTTCTATATGCTTCTTGAACCTTAATAGGAACATCCTTCCTTTGGGTGGGAAAGTTTTCTTCTATAATTTTGTTGAATATATTTTCTGGGCCTTTGATCTGCAATTCTTCTCCGCCTTCTACCCCTATTATTCTTAGATTTGGTCTTTTTATTGTGTCCCAGATTTCTTGAATGTTTGTGATTAGAATTTGTTGAATTTGCTCTTTTCTTTGATCAGAGCATTTATTTTCTCTATGATGTCTTCAGAATCTGAGATTTGTTCTTCTATCTCTTGTATTCTATTGGTTATGCTTGTTTCTGTAGTCTCTGTTCATTTACCTAGATTTTCCATATCCAGCCAGCCCTCAGTTGGTGTTGTCTTCATTGCCTCCATTTCAGTTTTCAATTCTTGAAATGTTTCCATTACCTGTTTGATTGTTTTTTTCCTGGTTTCCCAAGGTGTAATTTACGGATTTACTCATTTCTTCAAACTTTTTGTTATACTTCTCTTCCATTTCTTTAAGGGAGTTATTCATATCCTTTCTAAGGGATTCTATTGCTTTCTCAATGACACTGTTTTCCATTTCTTCTGGAATAGGCTGTTCAAGTCTTTCTGTTGTAAGATTGCTGGAATCTTGTGTTCTCATGTTGTTTTTCAGATTGTTGGAGGAATTCTTGCCTTGGCGCCTGCCCATCTCTTCCTTCAAATGCTCTCCAATGGATCTTCTGGTACAGGGTCAGGTTCCCTTGTTGGCCAGGGACCTTGCCCTCTGATGGATCTTCTGCTACAGGATCAGTGTTCCTTGCTGGCCAGAAATCTCCCTGACTAAAGGCCTACCTTGTTGCAGGCAGGCTATTGAAACAAAGGAACTCCCTCCTCCAGAAAATGCTCTTATCTGTGCTCATGTGTGTGTATGTATGTGTGTTTGTGTGTGTGTGTATGTGTGTCAATGTTTTATATCTGTGAAGACGTGCATGCACTACACATACACACACACACACATATGTTGAAGACGAACATCACAGGTACCTTCATCACTCTCTACCTTAATTTTTGAGATAAGGTCGATCTCTCACCGAACCCAGAGTTGACCAGTTGGCTGGACTGATTGGCCACTAACTTCCAGGCATCCTTCTGTCTTCCCTCAGCCAGTGCTAGGTTACAGATCTGCTCCATCATGTGCACTCCTTACATAGTGCTGGGGATCTGAACTCAGGACCTCATATTTTGCCTTTTACAAGTGCTTTACCAATTGAACCTTTTCCTTACCCTAAGACCTTTGAAGATTTCTTTTCATTATGCCAGAACCATTTGGATAATATTTCTATTTTATGACTGACCAATTTGTCCATTGCATTGCCATTGGCAGGACCTGAACTGATGTCTGATGCTCCTCTTGCCACTGAAGCTGCAGATGTTTGAGCTGCTGCTGGGCTCATATAGACCTGAGTTGCATGTGTTGCCACCCATCACCAGGGTGTAGTATGACTCTGAGCTTCAGACCAGCATATCTGGGTCTGTGGCCCTGCCACAACTACAACCCTCACTGATGTCCCAGGCTTTTATTGCCATTGAAGGCCAAGCAGATGGGATCTGGGATCATGTGCGGACACAATGACCATGCTGCCCTTGAGTCCATGCTGATCTGAGTGACATGCACTGCCAACCAGTGCCATCATGACATCCATGCTCGGGCTACTACCTAGGAACACGTCTGGGTCCATAGCCCAACCGCAGCTGCGATCTGTACCTATATCCATGGCCTGTAATGCCACTAAAGGTCCTGTGGGTATCATAGACCTGGGCCACTACCTAGGGCCAGGTTAGTGTTCCAGGGTAGAACCTCTGCCCGGGTCATACAGATCTAAGTAGTCTGTGCTGTCATGTGTTGTCTAGGCCTGGGCTGCTGCTAGGGGCCAGGTGAGAGTCTGTGGCCCTGCAGTAGCAGCAGTCCCTTTGATGTCTATGGCTCCTGTTAATACCCAAAGCAGTGAGGTTAGGGCTGCACAGAGTTGGCCCCACCCACACTGGTTGCAGTACTAGGGAATATGGGCCCTGCTCCTCACCAACTGTAGCATTCAGGAGAATGAATGCTGACTCACCCAAGGGCAACACAGTAGATTTGTCCCTGTGTATGAGGAGGGAGTCACTTGTTGGTTCCCAGTTGCTTAGCCCTGAAATAATCACACAGAAACTATATTAATTAAATCACTGCTTGGCCCATTAGCTCTAGCTTCTTATTGGCTAACTCTTACATATTAATTTAACCCATTTCTATTAATCTTTGTATGACCACATGGTTGTGGCTTGAGGCTAAAGTTACCATGTCGATCTCTGGCAGGCCTACATAGTATCTCCCTGACTCTGCCCTTCTTTTCTCTCAGCATTCAGTTTAGTTTTCCCTGCCTAGCTAAGTTCTGTCCTACTATAATTCCAAAGCAGTTTCTTTATTCATTAATGGTAATCACAGCATCCAGAGGGAAATCCCACATCATTCCTGTTGGCAGAGGTGTGGGTGAGCCAACCCCGAAGATGTGAGAGTGAGAGTTAGCCCCATAGTCTGTCACGATGTGGTGTTGGCAAAGGAGAGATACTGTTGCTTTCTTGCCCCTTGCCACTTACTGTAGGCTACGAAAAGCTGATCCCAGGGTCACAAGAGTGAGAGAACTGATCTAACTCTTACCTGCTGCAGCACTAGGGAGAGTGGGCCCTGCAACTGGCTTGGGCAACACTCTGCAGCTGACCCTGTTGTCTGGGGTGTAGGTAAACAAGATCTGAAGGCATGAGGCTCTCCCTCGTATGTCATTGGTATGACAAGCGTAAGGGAAATATATTGATCAATTAGGAAATTCAATGACAAGTTTTAATAGCTAGGTTTTTGTTAGATTAAATAAGTAGGGAAGATATATGTGTGTCAGAGGCTAGGTGCCATGGTAGAATTGTGTATATCATAGGGACTTTTAAGTGAAGTGAGTTTCAAGCACTTAAGTAAATGCTAACTGCTCATTGTAGACTTAGGCTGTTGCCATATGGTGGAAAGTATGGTATAACAAAAAGAATGGGAATTCTCTTCTGTAGTTATTTATAGAATATAGATAGGTCAAATGCTTTCAAAATAGGATGTAGTATTCTCAGAAAATGCTTGCAGATGGTTGGGGAATCTAGCTCAGTAGCAGAGCATAGCATATGTGGGACTCTAGGTTTTATTCTCAAACTCACAGCAACACACACACCACACACACACACACACACACACACACAATATGTAAGACAAAGGGAAAAGAGTCTTCAGACCTAAGCTTTCCGGGAGAAAATTGAGAAGAATAGAAATTATATTTGTGGGTATTACCCAGAAGTCCAGGACTGAAATAATTGTGGGCTTTAAACAGTTGTGGTGACTGTTATGAATGGATAAAGAGATTATGTAAGAAAATCTCCGAGGAAATATTAGCTGCTGGACTTGGCTGAAGGAGGATGGTCATCTGTCTATGTGTTATTTTCACTGGTTAATAAAGAAACTGCGTTGGCCCTTTGATAGGACAGAAAATTAGGTAGGCAGAGTAAACAGAACAGAAGGCTGGAAGGAAGAAGGCAGTGAGGCAGTCACCATGACTCTCCTCTCTGAGACAGACGCAGGTTAGGATCTTTCCCGGTAAGCCACCACCTCATGGTGCTACACAGATTACTAAATATGGGTTAAAGCAAGATGTGAGAATTAGCCAATAAGAGGCTGAAACTAATGGGCCAGGCAGTGTTTAAATGAATACAGTTTGTGTGTGGTTATTTCTGGGTGTAAAGCTAGCCATGCGGGAGCCAGGAGGGAACACAGCCCGCTGCTCCTTCTACACTTGGCAAACTGACTTATGACCTGGTATAGATGAAAAGACCTGGCATTTTAGAAGCCACAAGTTATAAATAGGAGAGACAAAGAGCTGTCCATTAGGAAATTATGCAATGATGGTGATCATTCAAATTGTATTTGGGTGACGTTGTAAGAAACAGTGTAAGGAAAAAAACAGAGCTGAATTAAGAATGTTAAACAATGTTTAAATTTAGAGGTGTAGCAAACATAAAATCAGCTAAGGGAAAGTGGAAACCATGTTTTTAAAAGTTGGAGAGAGAAAAGAGTAGAGTGAAGTCTAGTTTCAAGGCAGAAGAGGAAAATCTACGACCTATATCAAGGTTTGCAAGGACAAGGACCAAGAAGTCAAATTAATAAATTTAACAGTATATATTTTTTAAAAAAGATGTTACCAACATATTTCAAAGTTCAGCAATCTGGGAAGCTGACATGGAAAATAAATCAAGTGTGTTTCTCTTAAAGATGGAAACCTTCCCAAACATCATGCTCTTCCTTGGAGCTATAAAAAACTTGGTGATTTGAAAGTATTGTTTGTCAAGTAGTTGACTCAGTGGCCACTGCACATGTAATTCACTGGCAAAATAACAATGCTGTGTTGTGCTTCCAGAATTTAAAGCCCTCATAATTTGATGCTCATCATTTCTGCTCTTTAAGTCACCTTGATGATATTCTGTCATTAGAGACACCCTGTATCTGTGACTCAGTCATCTATTCCAAGCTCATTTCTGTTGCCTGTCAACTTAACTGTCCTAGAACTGGTGTCACTGGGGCATGAGGACACTGCATCATACAAACACATGAAATAATATGACAATACACAGAGGTAGTGGGTACCTAGCAGAATCACAGTACATGGGCTTAAATAAGCATATGTCATGTCTCTTCTATTCACTGTATCAGTTTTACAGAAGACAGTGCTTTGGTTTTGCAAACATAATATGTTATTGTTTATCAAGTTATCCTCTTCTCTTTGTCTTTTTCCAAATAAAATTCTCAGTCACTTTCTCTTTCTTGCCTACCTTTTTACTTTTCCATTTGCTCAAAATCAGCCTTAACGCGTTATTTTGCTTCCAGGTATTAGAAGGAAATCCTGCAGCTAAATTCCTGCAAACCATTCATATTATTGAACTGACTGGATCACATAAGTTTCAGGAGGACTGGGCAAATGTTTTATTAATTCCTCACACAGGACACTGCCTTTTCCATACAAAAATTTTAATATGAGTTCAATGTTCTGGTTTTTGGAGTTTTCCATTTCTAGCAGAGGAAATAGTCTTGATTCACCAAATCTTTACAGAGCACTTTCAAAACAAATGAATCTGAGAGATGATTTCTATGTGATTACAGAAGTTTCTAGATTCTTAGAGTTGACTTTTACTTATTTTTCTCATAGAGACATTTTTATATCCAGTTCATTCTCATAACTGCTATTTCTATGGCTAAATGCCCCCTTAGTTACTTCATAACTTTTAGTACAGTAATGGTAGAAAAGGCTTCAATGAATCAGAACTTCCAGATGTTGCATTCACTCTTAAAACCAGAGGGTGTCCAGCAATCCCACTGAAATCAGGAATAAGACAAGATTGTCCACTCTCTCCATATCTATTCAATATAGTTCTTGAGGTCCTAGCTAGAGCAATAAGACACCAAAAAGAGATCAAGGGATACAAATTGGAAAAGAAGAAGTCAAACCCTCACTATTTGCTGATGATATGATAGTTTATATAAGCAATCCCAAAAATTCTACCAAGGAACTTCTACAACTCATAAACACTTTCAGTAATGTAGCAGGATACAAGATTAACTAAAAAAAATCAGTAGCCCTCCTGTACATAGATGATAATTGGGCTGAGATAACTAGGGGGTTGTATGAGGGACTCTGTAATTCCTCTCGTCAAACAGTGGGTTCTATTCCTTCAGTCCTCTAGTCTAGCCTAACCTGTAAGATGGTTTATCCAGTATTTTGACAACAGTGAAGTACAGTTTTGGAAGTCAACCTCTAGGGACAATTTCCCAGTCTTTCTTTCTTGATGTGTCACCAAGTCAAACTTGATAATGATGTACAAAGAAGCACAGTTCCATTGGACCCGAACACTTTTGCCAATCTATGACATGCTGACTTGTTAGAAGACAATAGATTCTATTTTAGCTCATAAACACAAAATTTGAGACCTCATTCGAAAGGCCAGTTAAACTGCATAAAAACTTATTATCCACAAAGACTGTTTATCACTCACTAGGAAAAAAAGGAAGAACATGCTTTGCCTTAGATTGATCCACATTTCCAAAAAGCAAACAAAAAAAAATCACTTTCAGACTTTGAGAATCCCTGCCCTAAAGAAGAGCTTAGTTAAATTCAGACTCTGGTTCTATATACTTCGCACACAGGCTACAGTCACCAGAATCAAGTAGATATTTAAAACCAATACAAGGAATTTAATAAGGTTGATCATGAAAGTCCATTGGTGTCTATAGTTAATTCCGTTTTTCATTCTTTTTACATATAATTTTACATCATTTAATGCATTTTATTGTTACAAAGAAAAAATGGGGAAAAAAGAAAATAGATGAAAATGAGTAAGAGTGTCATCAACAGTGTCAGGAAACCACAGAAAAAGAAATTAAAGTAACATAAACTTACCGCAAATACTCTCCAGTCTTTCTCTGTTCTGGGACAGTCTTCATGAAAAGTCAGCTCCTCCATATAGACAGTCATGTAATTATTCACTCACTTGACAATATACCTCAGCTCTTGATTGGTATGTATGCAAAGTATATGGATGTAGGCAAGGGCCTCTTTTAATCCTCTGTCGATTAGAAGCCAGGCAATGACACAGTTTACCTAACCAGTTCTGAGCCTGACATATCATCAAGTCCATTGCTGCACTACCAGACACTCGAAGTTTTTTCTTTCTTTTTTAAATTCATTTTTATTGAGCTCTACATTTTTCTGTGCTCCCCTCCCTACCTGTCCCCTCTCCTTCAACCCTCTCCCAAGGTCCCCATGCTCCCAATTTACTCAGGAGATCTTGTCTTTTTCTATTTCCCTTGTAGATTAGATCTATATATGTCTCTCTTAGTGTCCTCACTGTTGTCTAGGTTCTCTGGGATTGTGATTTGTGGGCTGGTTTTCTTTGCTTTATGTTTAAAAACCACTTTTGAGTGAGTACATGTGATAATTGTCTTTCTGGATCTGGGTTACCTCACTCAAAATGATGTTTTCTAGATCCATCCATTTGCCTACAAAATTCAAGATGTTGTTATTTTTTCTGCCGTGTAGTACTTTATTGTGTAAATATACCACACTTTCCTTATTCATTATTTGGTTGAAGGGCATTTAGGTTGTTTCCAGGTTCTGGCTGTGACAAACAATGCTGCTATGAATATAGTTGAGCACATGTCTTTGTGGCACATTTGAGCCTCCTGTTGATGTAAACCCAAAAGTGGTATTACTGGGTCTTGAGTTAGGTTGTTTTCTAATTTTCTGAGAAAGTTCGTGTCACGCAAGTCTTCCACTTGTTTGGTTAGAATTACTCCACAAATTGTTATTTGTGGCTATTGTGTAGAGTGATGTTTTTCCTGGGCATCGGGTTTAACCTAAAGCGTGGTTAATACAAATAGTGAGAATCCTTTGGAGAAAACCAGTTTTCAGTGAGTATCAATGGCAGATAGATTGTTGGTCTGAGGTGAGCCTGTGCCATTTCCCCCTCTCAGTGCTGGGACCTGATGTGGCTTGAACTTATGCAGGGCCTGTGTGTGTAGCCCTGTCTCTGTGAGTTCCTAGTTGTGGAAGTCCTCTTTCACCCGGAAGACACTGTTTCCTTGAAGTCAGCCATCCCTCTGGTTCCTACAATCTTTCTGCTTCCTCTCCCACATAGGTCCTTGAGTCCTGGGGGAAGGGGCTTGATGGAGACATCTGACTTAGGACCCAGTACTCCAATGTTTGTCACTCTCTCTCTCTGCACATCATCCTGCTGTGTGTGTCTCCGTGTTACTTGCATCTACAGCAGGAGAAAACTCCTCTAAGTGTTGGCTATGTAGGTGTGTCTGCTTTATGAAAACTCATTAAAGGTGCGAGTTCTTCCCACGATAAAGTCCAAACTCTTATCTTGATGTTTAAAGTATTTGTGATTTTAGACTTGCCAAATTCTGGTCACTACCCAATTGACCCAGGCATAGTTACTTGTTTCCTGTGAATGAACTGTGTTTTTCTGAACTATTTGCCTTTTCTCTGTTTACAGTGCCCTTTGCCATTGACACCATTTAGCTATTACTATTCTTTTTTTTTTTTTAGTAAATTTTATTAAATTATAAAAGTTTCCATTTCCGCCCCCCCTCCCAACACCCTCCCACTCCCCCCACTCCCCCCCTCCTTCCCCTCCGTCCCCCAGGGCAGTCAGGGTTTCCTGCCCTGTGGGAAGCTCCAGCTCCCTCCCCTTCCCTCCAGGTCCAGGAAGGCGAGCGTCCAAACAGACTGGATCCCCAAAATCCAGCATATGCATAGGAAACCAGTCCCAGTGTCATTGTCAATGGCTTTTCAAAAAGACCCCGGGCCAGCCACAGTCAGAGAATCCGGCCAAATTCCGAGCATCTGGTTAGATCACGTCCTCGTTCAGTCCCAGTCCAACTGGCCCTGGTAAATTCTCATCAGATCCGTTCCCTTGTATCAGTGGGTGATAGCATCCCTCGCAGTACTGATTTCGTCTTTCATGTTCCTCCTCCTTCCGCTCCCCCTCCGGACCTCGGGGGGCTCAATCCGTTGCTCCAATGTGGGCCTCCGACTGCATAGTCGTCCTTCGCCAGACGAAGGATCTATGGTGATAAGCAAAATATACATCAGTATGGTCATGGGCCACGGCCGATTCAGGCACCCTCTCCTCTGTCCAGAGAGCAATCTGGGGGATTTCTCCTTGGACCTGGGATCCCATATATAATCAAGTCTCCTGTATTACTATTCTTATGTGAAAAATTCAAAGTGACGTCTTTTAATGGTTTGACCAAAAGCATACCACACATACTTCAAATGTAATACCTGTTAATTTGTTACATTATTTCAGACTCTATATCCAAGGACATGTCCTTTGTTTATTTCCCAACTAGCTTTGTATAGGGCATAAAAGTATTGACCTGTGCTGCATAACGACATTTCAGATGATGATGGACCATGAGTGGCATGGTGTTCTTATAGAATTACATAGTCTAGTGATATAACAGCCACTTGCTTTGTGATAAGCATTCTCTGTGGTGTTTATCCCATGACAAATCAACCATAGACGTCTCAGAATGTGTGCCCATTGTCAAGCCATACTTGATTGCGTTGCTATGGATTTACTTCTTCTCCAGAGTCATATGTTAAAATGTTAATCCAAACAGGTGATTGGTTAGGAGGCAAGGCCTCTGTGAAGTGATCATATGAGGAAGGAAACCCTTGTGAATGAGATTAACACCCTTTTATAAAAGACTCCTGAGTGCCTATCTGCCATGTAAAGTCACAGTAAAATAAAGCCATCTATGAACCGGAAAGTGGGCCTCATCAGACAGCACATCTACCAGCAAAGTTGAGATACTGCTCAAGTATTTGTTTATTGCCTGGAGGGTTGTGTATGTCTGTGCACCTGATGCTTCTCTCGTGTTATATGACCCCATAGAGTAAAGCCAGGTCACCGGGCTTGGCATCAGGCACTTTACCTACTCAGCCATCTTGCTGCACATCTACCAGCATCTTGGCCTTTGAAGCATCTAAATTGATAAAAAATAAAAAACTTTATGTTATAATTGACCAAGTATATAATATTCTGTCATAGCACCATCAAGAGATTAAACTAAACACATTATAGACATGTAGTAGAGAGACTGAAGAAATAGAATATATGCAGATTCTTTAAACTTTCAAGTAACTACAGACATAGAAACAGAGAAATAAAAATCCAATGCAACTACAAATGAAACAGAGTTAATAACTTGTTAAATGATAATCAAAAACAGTAGCCTAAGCTTGGGGTATAAAACAGTGGTAGAGCTCTCTTGCCTAGCAGATTAACAGGGAAAAAACCTGGATATGATCTCTATCACTGAGTGGGCATGGGGTTTTCAGGCCAGTGATGTAGGAGGCAGAAGAGAGGAGTACTGTATGGAAAGATATGAACTTGGCCCCCAGACCTAAAAGGTTGTGTAGTATTTGCATAGCTAGAAGAAAAGACCAGAGCTGTTTCACATCATGATGACATGAATTTTCTGTGAAGTAACAGTTGAACTATTCAGTGAGCACAGCAGAATAACTTTATTAGATTATGAAATTGATATAGTAGGAAATTCACCTAAGGAAAGGAGTTTATGGACAAGATGATAAACTACATTTTGAATACTAATTTGAGTTTCTGGCAAAACACTAAATGGAACTGTTTGGAAGTGGCTAGTACTATGACCTGGATTTAAAAGAGAAAGATAAGATATAGATTTTTTTTCTCCTGGCCAAGCACATATAAGACAATGAAACCAACTAAAGGGGAATATGCAGATAGAAGGGAACAGCTAATAAATAGATTTTATGAAGCTTCATATTTGAGGAATATAGGCAAAGCATGCCCAAGTTTTAAACTTTTTTGGTATTGAAAAAACAAGATGATGTCTTCAAGATGTAAGAGTCTCAAGAGCAAAGTAAGATATATATATATATATATATATATATATATATATATATATATATATGCACACATAAAGGTGTGTATATATGTTTATATATATGCACTTTCATCACATAACAATCATAAACATATATACATGCATGCATATATTCAAGCATGTAGATAAGGTTGGCCTTGAACCCAGGGTACTCTGTCTGCCTCTTCGTCTTTGAAGTACTGGAATTAAAGATGTTTGACACCATGCTGGGCTGTTGTGCATGGTTTCATTTGTTAAGTTTCATGTTGGGGTTCAACCTGAAGATCTGAAAAGTAAAGCAGCCAATCACTGGCTTTTACCTCGACCTTGGTCCGAAAATGGCGATCCTTCCTCCAGGAATCTCAGAATGAGACTGACTGAGAGCTCTCTCCTCCCCATTTTATAATCCTCTCTAGGGCTTGGATTAAAGGTGTGCAACACTGGGATTAAAGTCATGCACCATCTGGTTTATATAGCAACTAGTGTGGCTACTGGAATTAAAGGTGTGTGTTATCACTGCCAGGCTGTAAAGCTGACCACTATGGCTGTTTTACTCTTCCCATCCCCAGGCAAGCTTTATTTATTAAAATATAATTGAAATGCCACTACAGCCTTACACAGCTCAGACTTTGATAGTGAGCTAATGATCTAAGTGGCAAAGGAGGTCATGTATAGATCCAAAGCAAATGCTGAGCCAGAGGAGGGTGGGGCAAAGATTCCCTGCTCATTTAGTTGCACAAAGAAGTCAAGAGGAAAGAGAATGAGAAATATATCACTTCTATGGGTAGCCAGATCGCTGTCTGTTGAGATTTCCTTTAAAATTATGGCCCTGTTTTCATAATAAGTTTTAAAATGGGTCATCCCATAATTTCAAAAGTTTCTGTTCCAATTTTCCTGTAGAGGGAAAGACTACTCCTACACTTTAAAGAATTGAGTCTCCACAGGAGTCAGACATTTTCCAACTGAAGCTTCAGGTTTGCTCTTGAACCTCTGTAAACCATACCATGACTGCAATTTTCATGGTTTGCCGCATTGGGTTTGCTTCATCATGTTTTACTGAACAGTTCCTGCAGGCCTCTGGGATAAGACAATGTTCTTCCTAAACAATGCATCATGTCTCTCTCTCTCTCTCTCTCTCTCTCTCTCTCTCTCTATATATATATATATATATATATATATATATATATATATATATGCAATATTTTGTAGTGTAGTGTTCTCTGAGACTATCTTGGCATATTTTGCTGAAAGACAAATTGAGCTGGAGAAAGGCTGACCAAGAGAATAGTATCTTCAAACTACTGGCTCCCCCTTTTTATTTTGATCTCTTTATTTTTAGTGGAGGCTCCTTATTTTCTGGTCATGAATTGGTAAAACAAGCTACCCAGGGAAATAGCTGATGGTAATTTTGTACATAGAGAAAACCTACTGGGTTACTACTGGAGATCATTTAGAAGGGGTTCCTCCTGAGTTTTGTTGGTGTCCAAGGAGACAAAACAGCATCATCTGAAATGCTTTCGGATTATATTTTATAATTACTCAGCAATATAAACAGGAATCCCTTGGATGCAGCTGAGATACGCAGAGATCACAGATGTTGGGTGTATTGACTGATGCCATGGTGAGGCTTGGAAGCAGCATTTTGTTCTGTAGATTAATACCACAAAAATTGAATTCTCTATCAGTCCTATTTCAAATCCTTCCTATAACTGTCTTTCTCTGAAATATTTTTCTGCTTCTCAGGCACACATACCAGAAAATTATTCTGCATCTCTTCCAAGTTTTTTTTTTAAAAAAAATCCCAGTTTTAATGCAGGCTAAGATAGTGCCAAGAAACTCAAAATAGATGCCTCAGGACAAAGAGAGAGCATTTTGTACAGTAAGTTTAAGTGTAGCATCAGAGGTCATTATAAACCAAATTACCCATCGAGGTTATGTTCAAACTTCTGGGTTGAAACTTTTGAGGCATGAGTTAAAATAAAAAATAAATTCAAAGAAAATAGACAATATCTATTCCTCTAGAGTACATACCTTCTGGGGACTTCCACACATGCATTCCAAACATGTGGGCTGACAGTGTTGCTGGGTATTGTTGGCTCAAACTCATTTATTTTTATATATTTTGGGCTGAATTTATTAAACAAAATAGAGCTGAGCTGCTACTATCTGCATCATGTCAGGTTTAATGGTAGTTGGAGGCTAAGATGATGAGGCCCAAGTTTATGCAGTAGGTGTGGGTGTTGTTGGGAACTTGGAGCTGGTAGACTTAGAGAAGGGATCATGCCAAGAACTGCCCCGTGCTGATGCAGCCTGCCATAAAGTAAGTAGCTGTGTTCACTGTAGAATGGCCTAGATCCCAAACAAAGTTTTCTGCCTTTGCTAACATAGAAAGAATGGGCAAGTATTTATCAAGTGTTACAGACTGATTCTCTGCATACGCTCTCTCAAGGGAGGTCACCATATTCTGCTTCAATATTGTTTCTCCTTAGTATTCATAAACCAAAGTAAATGTTCTTTATATATTGGTAAACTTTTGACTGTTGGTTAATCACACGTCTGTGAGTCATAAAAAAGCAAGTCTGGTGTTGAATTATGTCACTTTTTTTTTAATGTGTAGCCCAGGTTGGCCTCAAACTTGTGATTCTCCTGCCTCCGCCTTCTTCAGCAAATCCTACCGGCATGTGCTACCACAACCTGCAAATTATGTCATTCTCAGAGTGTTAAAACTCACGGCTTCAGAGTATTTTCTTGTTTTATCTCTTAGGTCACCACTATTGTCAATGAAAATTAAATTCTCCATCAGGATTCAGAAAATGCAAGGTCTCACAGACCAGAGTTCAGTAAACCCCTTTTGAACTTAGAAAAACAGATATAAAACAATTACATACAAAAATATGTATGTTATTTTTAATTAGTTATGTGTGTGTGTGTGTGTGTGTGTGTGTGTGTGTGTGTGTGTGTGTGTGTGTGCAGGTATATACACATGTGGGAAGATGCCCTTGAAGGGTAGAAGAAGGCCTCAGATCTCCTGGAGCTGGAATTACACGCAGTTCTGGGCAACTGGACACAGGGACCCGGAACCAGACTCCGGTCCTCTGCAGGAGCAGGAGGTGCTCTTACCTACTAAGCCAGTCAACAGACACCATACTGAATTTTTATGCAAAGAATTTTATAACGTGTTGAAGAGTGAACATGTTTTCTTCCGGCTCTACTCTCTGTGATGATGAACTCTGTAAGCCTGCTTTTGTCAGTTCGCTCTTGTGTGTGTGGTTTTAAAAACATATTTTGTGTGGTAGAATTGCTTTTGAGTTGTCTTCTCCAAGTAGCTAAAACTTTCCTGAAGTTCAGTGCTTTGGAGTTGAGGTCATTAGGTTTTTTTCTCCAAACATCATTTTCTTAAGAGCCTACAAATGTCTTAGGTGATGATTAACTCCCCCTGGGGCAAGTCCTGCTTATTCTTCCTCTCCCAGGTTAAGTATTCCTTGCTCACGCATTTCTAGTTTTTTCAAGTAGATGTGGTTGTTTCTGTAGTTCTGCGTGACATTTTTATTCTACCATTTCACTTTTACACTGTTTCATGATTCTGTGTTCTTTGGAGCAGGGAAGAACTCCTTTTTTTGGTCTCTGAAGCAATAGAATGCATGACATAATTTGGACACTGAGAATGTTTGTGGGGTCCATTTCCAGACATGTCTGAATCTTCTTTCTGTCCATTGTCTTATGTATAAATCTCAAGAGCAAGATATTTTAATTTGTTGAGTACTGGATGTCATTAACAAACTGTTTGATCTTAACTAAACCTTTGGCTACCTAGACTAATTCATTTACGAAACCTAAAGGGAATTTCATTCCTTTCCTTAAATAATATCAATCTGTTATATATGTGATTTTCTTCCAAGTCATTTTTTCTCCTCTTCCAAGACTAAAATTTCCTCTTTCCCAGGCTCTATTTTGGGGTTTGGCTCAAAGGGACAGTTGAAGACAATAAAAAGATTTCTGATGCTGAAGAAAAAATATCTTAGAGGGAATAAAGACACTGTCTCTAGAAAAGACTTCAGTGTGGAAAATGTGAGTCCATGTGAGGAGAGGAGATAGAAGAGCATCTACGGAGAAAAATTCGTATGAACTAGTGACATCAGAGCAGAACATTTTAAGGTTGAATAAAATATCCACATCACTTGCTAATTTAGAAATATATCAGGATTTCAACATTTTGTTTTGCAAAATGAAAGCAATCTACTTCAGGCACAATGACACATATCTGTCACCATAGCTATTTACAAAACCAAGACAGGAAGAAGGAAAACTTGGAGTCAACCTGAAATATATAACAGGGTCTTTTCCAAAAAGAAAGAAGCAAGAGAGCAATGAAAACTAAAACTGCTTTCTACTCTATCATTTCATAAGAGGAAAGATAACTTTACAAAACAGTTGGAGGACCATAGAGGTCTTTGAGAGAAAGACTATGACAGCTTCACAATAGCATACATACTCTCTTCCCCACTCCTTTCTCTCCATTTTCTTCCCTTGTTTCTTAGATCTGATAAACACTAATAATTCTTTGAGAACTGGCAGATCAGCATTTGGACATCAGTGCTCAAGACCTCAGCAAACCTGATATGCAATAATGACAATTTAATATAATGTATGCATTTATATTTATTGGCATGTGCACACTCAACTGAAGGCTTGTATGTGTCTGTGATGACATTTTCCCACCAAAGACAACTAAGATCTAATGTATAGTCATAGTGCTTTGACATTTTTTCATAGAAAGTACAACTTTAACATTTCATTGCATTTTTCTGCGCCATACTTCTGCTTCTAAAACAAATTATTTTTTTTGTCATTGTACACTTGTTTGTTTTGAAACAGGGTTTCTATGTGTAACAGCCCTGACTATCCTGGAACTTGCTCTGTAGACCAGGTTGACCTCAAACTCAAAGAGCTCCACCTGCTTCTGCCTCCTGAGTGCTGGGATTAAAAGCATGAGTCACCACCACCCAGCCCACAAATTATTGCTATAAATAATTATAGTTATTTATATTATTATTTATTACTTAATAATTATTTTAAAAATAATTCTTTGACAATTATTATTGTTATCCTGGAATTATTAACATAAATATAATGCTGGGTTCTTGATATAACTAAATGATATATTTTATATTTTACAAAAGCGTTACGAAAGAGAAGTAGGTCCTGTATGGCAAGAGGCTAATATGTTCCCTTACATACTGGTTTCTTAAGTAACATAGGTTTTTGTTTATGTTTTGTTTGTTTTCCTTCTCAAATTCAAAGGTTAGCATGAACCTAACAGGAGACTGACCCTCCTAGAGTGATGGACACAGAATTGATGGCTGGCATCTGAGAGGAGCAGCCAAAAGGGTAGGTAAATTTAGCCTTAGGCCAATTGGCCTAGAAAAATAAGCTCACTAGGGGAGACTGTGACTACTGGAAAAGTTTATGCTAAGTCTTAGGCTGTAAATTATAAGACATTTGAATTTTAAAGTTTATTGGACTTAATGTTGCATCTGACAGCTTTCTGGAGCTGTGGGTGACACCTGGAATAGGAGAAGAAGTAGGCAGAAGTTTCTGCTGTCACATATGTTCAATGTCTTCTGAACGTGAGATACTTCAATAGAAGGCGCTTCTAGAACCCACACCATTTCTAGGCAACTAGGTTATACTTGGGAGTGCTATATGTTGTCATATAGTCATGAATTAGAGCTCTGTCTTCAACTAGGGCAACTGCAGAAGTATGAGATAAGTAAGGAATTTCAAATTAAACTCCCCAGTAACTATTAAACATTAAAATGACCCATGCTCTGAAGATAAGGGAGTTGTTTTGCTAAATGACATTCCTGAGTTATAGGAATAGTTGAGGCTAAATCCGTTTTGTAAGTTGAGAAGGACAGATTTCGAGATAAATGCATCAAAGGTCTGAAAATTTACAAAGATAAGATCATTTCAAAGAGAAGATGCAGCAAATCTGCAACTCCCATTCCCCCTCTAAATAGTATTTAAACTACCTGTGCAAAGCTAGGCTGCCATCCCCTTATTCTTATGACGGGTTGAGAACTTTCACAAACCCTTTGCAGAGATTAGAATGACTGAGAAGTTCCTCAAAGCCTCTCCAAGCCTGAGGTGTTGTAAGTCAGGGAGACCCAGCTGTGTGTGTGTGGGGGGGAAAGGGGCAGCGCAGCCACAGGACTAAGCGGCTGCACTTTGCAGGTGTCCTGTGGCAATCCTGAGACTGTCTGGCACTGGACACACAGAGAGACACCCTCTGCAAGACTCTAACTCTTAACCCCTTAGCTAGAGTCCAGAAAAGTCTTATGACCTTCTAAGGTTCCATTGGGTAAACACAACATAGTAATTTGTCTGACTTAGAAATTAATGTCAAGGGAAAGTTGTGATGTTATATAAATTGTCTCATTTCCCAATGCTGAACCATGTCTTTACTGAAACTACGTGAAATGGAGATTGTTAAGGGAAATACTGTATAATTCAGGCAGCTATAGTTTTCCTTTAATGTGGGACACGCAGATGGGGCAAACAAATGCTGGAAGTTATGTGCCGTGGCTGCTGCGGGAATGCCTGCTGCAGCAATTGTTGGACCAATTGCCTTTTTCCTCTGCCTCTGTGTGCAAACAGTCTGTGTGCTCTGGCTGATTTATAGGTGCATGTGTGCTTCCCATCTAAAGGAGTGCAAATTATTTGAAATATCTTACAATATCTGTCCTCTACTACCATTGCTCATGGTGAGGTCAGCATAGAAAGCTTGTTCTGATAATGGGGCAATGAATGGGTCTGGTTGCTGACTAGTGGTTACCAAGAAAGGACGTGGATCAGTCACAGTCAGGAACTTTTCCTTCCATGTTGTGGAATGCCTTGCCTACAAGTAAGGCTTAAACCACCAGAAGTCAGTAGGACCCATTTCTGGGTTGGGGTTGGGGTGGGAAGTCCAGTCCTATTGATGAAAGAAGATAAAAACTATGTCAGTATCAAAGTCCGCAATTGACAGGTCTCAAGGGCACATGTGCGGATGTCTGCTCATTGTACTAGGGACATGTACCAGCATCTACCTATACTGGCCTCTATCTGGTTCTCCTGGAGGGCACCAGAAGATGCCATCTGCAAACTCTCTTCTAAGGCATTACAGTAACTTTAAATTGAAGGAACTTAAAACAACAACAACAAAAAATCCAGCATGTGCCTGATTCTTTTGTTTTTCTTCCCAAGAGCAGGAGAAGAAGGCAGCACACAAAAGATGGAATCCCTGTATTAAAAGAAGATGGCATTCTTATAGTCAGAATGGGTAATTGAGATGGAGAAAACTTTGTTCAACTACATCTTGCTAAAAGCACTTACAAAATCTCAGCAATGCAAAGGAAGTTTCACAAGGCTCCATCCCTAGATGAAGACTTACAGGCATCCAGTAACCTATGGTTTCTGAAAGAGAGGGGAATCTGTTTTCTTTTAATACAAAGAAGCAACCAAAACAAAATCCTCTTTCCAGGGGTTGGAGTAAAGTCCTTGATGTGCAGTCACATGGACTCAGTTTGGTCTCCAGCACGCATGTGAAAAGCCAGGTGTGCTGGTGTGCCCTTGACATCCCAGCACTGAGAAGATGGAGACAGGAGGATTCTGTGACTTCCTGGCCAGGCAGCCAAGTTGTACTGGAGAGCTCCAGGCTACCATGAGATCCTTTTCAAAACTATGGTGACCGTGTCTGGAAGAAACATGTAAATATACACACATACACACATGCACACACAAACACACATATACACACATATGCTCATACATAAATAAAAAACAATAACAATTCTTACTTTTGCTAATTTTTTGTCGCATAGTTTAAATGTTTTTTAACTATTCTATTCTCTGTGCAAACTAGTATAAAAGGATTTCCATTTGGCTACCACTTTTGGTCTTCATTTCCTTATGAAGGGTCCCATGTCAAAGAAAACTCATATCATACAAATCTTATTTTATGTCAGATTAGATCTCGGTTCCACCTACAAACTTCAAAGAGAGTAGATGTATACTTTGTTTCTCCTAGCCTGCTCTTTTCTAAAGCACTTTCCCCCTCATGCCCCTGAGTCAGCGCCATTTGTAAAGTGCTGCAATACTTTTGATTTTCTCTGCCTTTCCAGCCAGGGTCTGAAGCTGGCTGAACTCTATTAATCAGGATGCCTTGGCTACTTCTAAAGTAATAGATTAAGCTACTATCCTGGTGTGAGAAAAATGTCTGTTGGCTTCCCTTTGCAGTGTACCTAAAAGAAAGCCATGGCATGTCAGGTAATCAATACCTATTAGGGTAGAGATCAATGTGTACAATCAGGTAATCCTCTAATTAGATTTTCTACATAGCAGAGAGAAGTTTGCCAAAGGAATTCCTGCCCAGCAGTTTCTCCTTCAAAGGTGAGAGAATTTCTGCAGGGGCAGCTGTTGTAACTTTGATCCCCCCAGGTCAGGTGTTATGAGGACTGCAGTGTTTGGTGCTCACGTGTGTGCAGGGAGACCGGGAGCCACATCTGCAGGTGTCCTAAGTTTCGACAGCTGTTATGGGTCTGTGCTGATCTGAGGTCAGACACCATGCCAGATATGGGGCTGACCAATCAACTCAGTAAACAGGAAAGAAGTGACCCAACGATTTGTCAGATTATCAGAAGCATTCAGAAATGAACTGAACTGTGTGGGGGTTGCATGGACTTCACTTAAGATTATGTAACTGGGCCAGTGTTCACCATTGCTGGGAACAGAAGATCAGGGATGTAGCAACAATGACTTTTTTTTTTAAGCTGCAGTGTTTAGTGTGAAGTCTCTTATTTTAATAAGACCTAAGGAAGAAGCTTCCTGCTTTAGAACAAACGACTGGAGAGACTTAGGTTTCTTGTTTTTGCTTATAGATATGATTTAGAAAGGCATTCCATAGCCCTACTGTAAGGCAACTGTGATGATGGCAGACCATTTTCACCCCTGTAGTCTTCTGAGAATTTACGATCCACCTCTGGCCCTACGAGTTCTGCACTGAAGAGCAATTGCGAGGTCAGACAAGAATCCAAAAAACGCAAAGTAAGCTGTCACTGTGAATGCTAGGGTAGGCTGAGAGAAGAATTATGGCCTGCTGCTCTTTCCCACTCCGAAATGACAAATATTCAGAACTCAAGAATTCAAAGTGTTTTCTGTGAATGCATCAAACATGACCTTATTGGAAAGTTTTCCCCAATAATACTGATAATACTGGCTTTTTTCTTCTCCAAGGAAACAAAAAGGTTTCACATTAAAAAACAAACTAACAACAATCAAAAGAACCTAGGGTGAATAAACAAATTCCAGCTTCTCTTGTGGAGACTGTTGACAGTTCTAGCTATCTGTACCCATAGCCAGCTATCCCCACCCTACCCCCTCTTTTTAAGAGTTTCATTGTAAGACTTGAATTAACCTTTTCTGGTCAGTCAGAATTATAATCTAACTATTCACACATAGGGAAGATCACTTCCAAAGTCGTTCACAGCTCTGTCTCAGTGATGGGAACAACCAAGTCCTCCTGGGGACTGATGTCTGAGTGATGGTCCAAGGCCTGGAAACATTATCTAAGAAGAGTTATCTTTAATTCAACCTTGCAGGAATGAAGGGCAATGTGTGGAGGGCTATACACCTGTCACTATGATACAGCAATTTCTAAATTTTCCCCACTGTCTTAGTTAGGGATTTTATTCTTGTGAAGAAATACCATGACCATACAACTCTTCTAAAGGAAAACACTGAACTGTGGTCGTCTACATTTTCAGAGGTTTAGTCATGGTGCGACATGGTGCCATGCAGGCAGACAGGGTGCTTGAAAGGTAGTTCCATATCTTGCAAGCAACAAGAAGTGATCGAAGACAGTAGGCAGTATCTTCAGCATAGGGGACCTCAAAGCCCACCCCCATAGAGACACACTTCCTCCAACCTGGTCACAGCTACTCCAATAGGCACTGGTCCTAATATTGTCACTTTCTACTAGCTTATGGGGGCCAATTACATTTGACCCTCGACAATCCACTCCATGCCCCCCATAAGCTTATAACAATATCATATTGCAAAATGCATTTTGTTCAACTTCAAATGTTCCCATAGTCTCATCAATGATTGAAAGTCCAAAGTTCAAAGTCTTTTTTAAGCTTCATGCAATTTCTTAATTGTAATTGCTTATAAAATCAAACAAATAGCTTACATGCTTCCAACATATAATGGCGTAAGACATCCATTACATTGTCAGTCCAAACTGTAGGGAAGGGAGCATAGTGAGGAAATACTGAAACAAAACAAGTCTGAAAATCAGCTAGGCAAACTCCAGACGCTGCATCTCCGGGTCTGATGTCAAACGCTGTTCAGATCTCCAACTCCTTTTGGCTTTGCTGACCAAAACACACTTTTTTCTCTGGGGCTGGTTCCACTCCATATCAGCAGCTCTCCTCAATAGGTATCCTCTCGCTCTGGCATCTGCAACATCTTGGGATTTCCAAGGCAATCCAGGCTGCAATTTCACAGCTTCACACACTGGCCTCTCTAGGCCTCCATTCAGGGACACCCTGATACATGCTTGATTTTTCTTAGTCGAGGAGGCAAATACCATAACCCCTTTCCTCTGTCTGTAACCCCAGAACCACGTGGCCAAATCCACCAAGTTCTGCTGCTTACTGGGGCTGGAACATGGCCGCCTCTTTCAGTCACATCTTTACCAGCTTTCTGTTTTCAGTGGTTTCCTTCACTGCCTAAGCTCAGTTGTCCTGAAACTGATCTGTAGACCAGGCTGGCCTCAAACTCAGAGACCCACCAGCCTCTGCTTTCAGAGCTTTTGGATTAAACGCATGCACCACCACACATTACTTTAATCTTTTCTTTAATTACTTTTTGCAAGTTGGAAATTTAACTAGTGATCCCAATTTTTCTGAGCTCTTGGGTCTTCCTGCCTCAGCAACCCCCACCCCCAATGCTGGGGTTAGCTGGTGCCAGCACATGCAGGTTTAGTACATTACTTTTTCCCTTGCTTCTTCAGTGTCATTGTTCCCCTCCCCAGGAGCGGATATGGGTTTTCTGGGGCCCATAGCTTCTTCCATTTGAAAGAAGGGAGTCTTAACAAAACATAAAATTATGAAGTTTATGAACATAAATACTTACTTACAATTAGGAAAGAATTGACACAGTTCAATAGAGACTCTTGTTGCTTCATTCAGAAATCTTTTTTAAACCATTAATGCTTACATAGAATGTTATGGTTTGCAGCCTGCCTTTGAGATACTACACAGACCAGTTTGCAACCCCTAATATGGAGATAGATTAGTGCAAGCATGAGGCACTAAGCTCAGGGCACTAGCTTCATAGCGTATCACTCTGAGTCCTCTGCTCACTTTGAATGACAGAACTTGATCTGACTTTAAATGTCAGTGTGAGAGGAGAGAGACTGTGTTGTGTGTGTGTGTGTGTGTGTGTGTGTGTGTGTGTGTGCGTGCGTGTATAAAAAATGTGGATTCAGTCTCAGGCCTCACAACTATCAGTTTCCCTCTCTCTGGTATAGTTCCCTACTCCTATGTGATATTTATACATGCTACTATTTTAAATATGTTATATTTGTATGTGCTATCGTTTATGAACAGACTGCTCTGCCATAAGGCAACACAGCTTGATATGAGTTGATTGCCCATCTTGGGATAGAGCAAGGACTGGAAACACACAGTCAGACGTAGGGACCAGAGCAGGTGTGCAGACTCCCAGGTGGAGTAGGTATCCAGTGGGGGAGGGATACAGGTCAGTTAAGGTCAGAAGTCGAATCATGGGGAAAACAGTCAGGGGCAGTCCATCATGGCTAAGGCTTCTGCCTTGGAAACGAGACACCTGCCACTCTTCTCTGCATCGAGTTCTTGAATAAATTGTTTCCTGGTGTGTCTGGTCAAATTCTGTTAGAGTAACGTTGTTATACGGTTATTTTTATGGCCAAAGAGGTAAGATCTAGGTGAAAAAAAAATCCTACCAATTATTTGATGGTGTGAGTCTGAACTTGTTTTACTGCTGGAGTTTGATTATAGACGTTGGCTATATACCTTTGTTGAACTTGACAAATCACCTATCGTGATAGACATATAGGTGATTCTATATAGATTGATAGCTGGTCTGATGGTTGACAGATAAACACATCTATGCATTTGTGTATACTTACATCAACTTGTCTGTTTGCTATTGAAACCCTGTATAAGATCAGGCCAGAGCTGTGTAGGTAGCCAATGGTTGCAGGTCTCAGTCAGGAAGTGTGGGGCTGGAGCTCTGCATTGTCTCCTGTGCAAGACCCGAGAGTCCAGGACCAGGTTAGCAACAGCAGCCGTAGTGAGGAAGGTTTAATATACACATAAGAAAGAGGAAAGACTGGAATGGGGCAGATTTTGAATTATTCATCCTAAATTTCTTTCGACTTAAACTGGAGAAAAACCAAGTTAAGAGTGATTTTCTCAAAGCCTTTATCACTATTTGTTTTTATGCTCCTAAGTATTAAAAAAGTGAGACTTGGCTAATGCCTCCTTGGGAAAGAACTCAAGTACTCAGCTAGCTTTGCTGTTGCGCTGTTTGTCCTGAGGGTGTCTTCTGTAAGGGATAATGAAGTGTTCTCACTGGTTCTCTGTTTGCTTCCAGACTTTGATGTGCTTAAGCACATTTCTTGGTGTTGCCTTTGATCCAGTGAAGCCTGAAGCGCCCCTCTATTTCGTGGAGGCAATGGAAGTTAGTACAGTTTTGAATGACAGATTGCATTGGCTGTATGCACATAGCAGAGCACAGGAACCAGTAAGGCTTTAGTCCTAGATATCCAAGAGACTGAGCCATGGTTCTGCCATTTGCTAACCATGCTATCTTGTGTATACGACATCTCTTTGAAGCCTCTGTTTTCTCCTTGGTAGAAAAGACGACAATTGCTATAGCTGCTCATAGAGTGACACTGGGGATTAAAAGGCACAACACCAACAAAATGCTCAATGCAGTGTCCTTTGGAGACTGTGCTACACAGAGATTAGCCATTTGTCAGGAAACAGGAAGTGACATGAACACAACCACCTCACAACAGGATGATGGGGAAGGAATCAGTGTACATCTGAATTGGTTTGCCAGGAGTGCAGGCAATGGAGAAGTGATAAGAAATACATTTGGTGTTGATAGTGTGACTGGGCACACCGAGGTCTGGAAAAGCTAGAGCTAGGCATCGTTAGTGATGCATGCCATTAAGCCCAGGACCATGGAGACTGAAAGGAAGATGAATATGAGTTTGAGCCTAGATTGACTTACAGAGAAAGAATACACTTCAAGGGGAAAGAAAAAGGCTAGTCATGGAAGCTAGCCATATATAGGCAGCTGTAGTATGTTTGCGAACATACAATATTGTAAAACAATAAGGTGTAAGTTTAGAATTTCCCTATAAGAACGAGGAAATTCCTTTTAGAGATTGCTATTTTCGTGCACCATATCTTTGAACTATGCTGGGAAAAAATTTCTACTATTTAAAAATGACAATGTAACCCAGATTTTTGAAAATAAGTGATTTAAAAATGGAAATAAACAATCGACTACCTTTTAATTCCTGTTTGCTGCCTTGCCCATCAGGTTGGACTACACATGCTGTTGTGACCCAGACTACTAGCTGGGGTCCCTATTTTTTATCCCTGTTTGTCAGGACTTTTTTTTATTGTTTTTAAATAATTTTATTAAATTATAAAAGTTTCCATTTACGCCCCTCTTCCCAACACCCTCCCACTCCCCCCCTCCCTCTCCTTCTCGCTCTTTGTCCCTAAGGGCAATCAGGGTTTCCAGCCCTGTGGGAAGTTCAAGTTCCTCCCCCCTCCCTCCAGGTCCAGGAAGGTGAGTATCCAAACAGACTGGATCCCAAAATTCCAGTATATGCAGAGGAAACTAGTCCCAGTGTCATTGTCAATGGCTTCTCGGAAAGACTCCAGGCCAGCCACATTCAGAGAATCCGGCCACATTCAGAGAAACTGGTTGGATCACGTCCTCGTTCAGTCGCAGTCCAACTGACCTTGGTAAACTCTCATTAGATCTGACCCCTTGTATCAGTGGGTGATAGCATCCCTCGCAGTCCTTCGTCCTTTTCTTCGTCCTTCTGCTCCTCATTTGGATCTTGGGGGGCTCAGTCCGGTGCTCCAATGTGGGTCTCCGTCTGTATCGCCATCCATCGCCAGATGGATCTATGATGATAAGCAAAATATTCATCAGTATGGTTATGGGCCAAGGCCAGTTCAGGCACCCTCTCCTCTGTCCAGAGAACAATCTGGGGATCTCTCCTTGAACCTGGGATCCCATATATAATCAAGTTTCCTGTAAACCCTAAAATGACTCCCTTAGTTGAAATATATTCTTCCCTGATCCCATATCCATCCTTCTTCCCTCCCCCCCATCCCAGTTCACCGAGCTTTCCCCATTCCTCCCCTACTCCCTTCTCTCTAACCCTCTCCCCTTCAAACAACCCTCCCACCCCCCCCCCAACCACCCAAGGTTACCTGGGACTCTTGACTATTTCCTACCTCCTGGCGGATAGCTAAATAATCTTCATCAGGTTCGTCTTCTTATTTAGCTTCTCTAGGATCACGAATAATAGGCTCAAAGACCTTTAATTATGGTTAGAATCCACTTATGAGTGAATACATACCGTGTTCCTCTTTTTGGGTCTGGCTTACCTCACTCAGTAAAGCGTTTTCTATGTCCATCCATTTGCATGCAAAATTCAAGATGTCATTATTTTTTACCGCTGAGTAAAACTCTAATGTGTATATGTTCCACACCTTTTTTAACCCTTCTATTGAGGGGCACCTAGGCTGTTTCCAGGTTCTGGCTATTACAAAGAGTGCTGCTATGAACATAGTTGAACAAACGCTTTTGTGGTATGATAGGGCATCTCTTGGGTATATTCCCAAGAGAGGAATTGCTGGGTCCTGAGGGAGGTTGACTCCCAGTTTCCTGAGAAACCGCCACACTGATTTCCACAGTGGCTGCACAAGTTTGCATTCCCACCAACAATGGATGAGTGTTCCCCTCATTCCACATCCTCTTCAGCATAGGCTATCATTGGTGTTTTTGAGTTTAGCTATTCTGACAGGTGTAAGATGGTATCTCAAAGTGGTTTTGATTTGCATTTCCCTGATCACTAAGGAGGTTGAGCATGACCTTAAGTGTCTTCTGGCCATTCGAAGTTCATCTGTTGTGAATTCTCTGTTCAGATCAGTACCCCCATTTTTTAATTGGGTTAATTAGAGTTTTAGTGTCTAGTTGCTTGAGTTCTTTGTATATTCTGGAGATCAGACCTTTGTCTGATGAGGGGTTGGTGAAGATATTCTCCCAGTCAGAAGGCAGCCTGTTTGTCTTACTGACAGTGTCCTTTGCTTTACAGAAGCTTCTCAGTTTCAGCAGGTCCCATTTATTCATTGTTTCCCTTATTGTCTGTGCTACTGGGGTCCTACTTAGGAAGTGGCCTCCTGTGCCTATATCTTGTAGACTACTTCCCACTTTCTCTTCTATCAGGTTCAAAGTGGTCAGATTGATGTTGATGTCTTTAATCCATTTGGACTTGAGTTTTGTGCATGGTGATAGATATGGATCTATTTTCATTCTTCTACAGGTTGACATTCAGTTATGCCAGCACCATTTGTTAAAGACGCTTTCCTTCTTACATTGTATACCTTTAGCTCCCTTGTCAAAAATTAGGTGTTCATAGGTTTGAGGGTTAGTATCTGGGTCTTCTATTCGATTCCATAGGTCGACTTCTCTGTTCTTATGCCAATACCAGGCTGTTTTCAATACTGTAGCTCTGTAATAGAGTTTGAAGTCAGGGAGAGTAATGCCTCCAGAAGTTCCTTTATTGTATAAGATTGTTTTGGCTATCCTGGGTTTTTTGTTTTTCCATATAAACTTGATTATTGTTCTCTCAAGGTCTGTGAAGAAGTTTGATGGGATTTTGATGGGGATTGCATTGAATCTATAGATTGCTTTTGGTAGAATTGCCATTTTTACTATGTTGATTCTCCCAATCCAAGAGCAGGGGAGGTCTTTCCATTTTCTGGTATCCTCCTCAATTTCTCTTTTCAAAGGCTTAAAGTTCTTGTCAAATAGGTCTTTCACATCCTTGGTTAGAGTAACCCCAAGATATTTTATGCTATTTGTGGCTATCGTGAAAGGTGATGTTTCTCTGATTTCCCTCTCTGTTTCTTTATCCTTTGTGTATAGGAGTGCCACTGATTGTTTGGAGTTGATCTTGTATCCTGCCACATTACTAAAGGTGTTTATCAGCTATAAGAGTTCTTTGGTAGAGTTTTTGGGGTCGCTTATGTACACTATCATATCGTCAGCAAATAACGAAAGTTTAACTTCATCCTTTCCAATTCGAATCCCCTTGATCTCCTTATGTTGTCTTATTGCTATTGCTAGAACTTCAAGCACGATATTGAAGAGGTATGGAGAGAGTGGACGGCCTTGTCGTGTTCCTGATTTCAGTGGAAAGGCTTTGAGTTTCTCTCCATTCAATTTGATGTTAGCTGTCGGCTTGCTGTATATTGCTTTTATTATATTTAGGTATGATCCTTGTATCCCCAGTCTCTCCAACACCTTTATCATAAATGGGTGTTGAATTTTGTCAAACGCTTTTTCAGCATCCAATGAAATGATCATATGGTTTTTTTCTTTCAGTTTATTTATATGATGGATTACATTGATAGATTTGCGTATATTGAACCAGCCCTGCATCTCTGGGATGAAGCCTACTTGATCATAATGGATAATTTTTCTAATGTGTTCTTGGATTCGGTTTGCCAGTATTTTATTGAGAATTTTCGCATCGATGTTCATGAGTGAGATTGGCCTGTAATTCTCTTTCTTGGTTGTGTCTTTGTGTGGTTTTGGTATTAGGGTGACTGTAGCTTCATAAAAGGAGTTTGGCAGTGACTTTTCTTTTTCTATATTGTGGAATACATTAAGGAGTATAGGTATTAGGTCTTCCTGGAAGTTCTGGTAGAATTCTGCATTGAAACCATCTGGTCCTGGGCTTTTTTTGGTAGGGAGATTTTTGATAACAGCTTCTAGTTCTTCACGACTAACAGGTCTATTTAGATTGTTCACCTGGTCTTGGTTCAACTTCGGTATATGGTACTTATCTAAAAAAATGTCCATTTCTTTTACATTTTCCAACTTTGTGGCATATAAACTTTCGTAGTAAGATCTAATGATTCTCTGAATTTCCTCTGTGTCTGTGGTTATGTCCCCCTTTTCATTTCTGATCCTATTAATTTGCAAGTTCTCTCTCTGCCGTTTGATTAGTTTGAATAGGGTTTGTCAATCTTGTTAATTTTCTCCAAGAACCAGCTTTTTGCTTCATTGATTCTTTGAATTGTTTTCTGTGTTTCTATTTTGTTGATTTCAGCCCTCAGTTTGATTATTTCCAGTCTTCTACTCCTCCTGGGTAAATCAGCTTCTTTTTTTTCTAGAGCTTTCAAGTCTGTTGTTAAGTCTCCAATGTGTGCTTTCTCCGTTTTCTTTAGGTGGGCACTTAGTGCTATGAACTTTCCTCTTAGCACTGCTTTCATTGTGTCCCATAGGTTTGAATACGTTGTGTCTTTGTTTTCATTATATTCAAGGAAAACTTTAATTTCTTTCTTTATTTCTTCCTTGACCCAGGGGTGATTTAGTAGTTGACTGTTCAACTTCCACGAGTTTGTTGGCTTCCTGGGGGTACCATTGTTGTTGAATTCTAATTTTAATCCATGGTGATCTGACAAGACACAGGTGGTTACTAATATTTTTTTGTATCTGTGGAAGTTTGCTTTGTTACCAAGTATGTGGTCAATTTTCGAGAAGTTTCCATGAGCTGCAGATAAGAAGGTATACTCTTTCCTATTTGGGTGGAGTGTTCTATAGATGTCTGTTAAGTCCATTTGATTCAGTACCTCCAATAAATATCTTATTTCTCTGTTAGGTTTCTGTCTGATTGACCTGTCCATTGGTGAGAGAGGAGTGTTGAAGTCTCCTACTATTAGTGTGTGTGGTTTGATGACTGCCTTGAGTTCTAGAAGAGTTTCTTTTACATATGTGGGTGCCTTTATATTAGGGGCATAGATATTCAAGATTGAGACTTCTTCCTGATGAATTGTTCCTGTTATGAGTATGAAATGTCCATATCCATCCCTTCTGACTGATTTTAGTTTGAAGTCGTTTTTGTTAGATATTAGAATGGCCACACCCACTTGTTTCTTAGGTCCATTTGCTTGGAAAACCTTTTCCCAATCCTTTACTCTGAGGTAAAGGTGTCTGTCTTTGTGGTTGAGGTGTGTTTCTTGTAAACAGCAGAATGTTGGATCCTGTTTTCGTATCCAATCTCTAAGTCTGTGCCTCTTTATAGGTGAATTGAGTCCATTGATATTAAGTGATATTAATGACCAGTGATCGATGACTCCGGTCATTTTTTTGGGTAGTAGAGTGTTTGTGTTTTCCTTCTTTGAGTTGTGCTTGTGAAGGGTCGCTAGATGTCTGAGTTAATGTAGGCAGTGTTGGGAATGTTGGATCCCTTGGGTTGTGATTTTCCTTCTAGTATTCTCTGTAAGGCTGGGTTAGTAGCTACGTATTGTTTAAATTTGTTTTTATCCTGGAATATTTTGTTTTCTCCGTTGATAGTGAACAATAGCTTGGCTGGGTAAAGTAGTCTGGGCTTGCATCCATTGTCTCTTAGTTTCTGCAGTACCTCTATCCAGGACCTTCTGGCTTTCATGGTTTCCATCGAGAAGTCTGGTGTAAGTCTGATAGGTTTACCTTTATAAGTTACTTGACCTTTTTCCTTTGCAGCTTTCAATATCCTTTCTTTAGTCTGAATGCTTTGTGTTTTGATTATTATATGACGAGGGGATTTTTTTTCTGATCCAGTCTATTCGGTGTTCTGTATGCTTCTTGAACCTTCATAGGAATATCGTTCTTTAGGATGGGAAAGTTTTCTTCTATAATTTTGTTGAGTATATTTTCTGGACCTTTGAAATGCAATTCTTCTCCTTCTTCTACTCCTATTATTCTTAGATTTGGTTTTTTTATTGTGTCCCACAGTTCCTGAATGTTTTGTGATGAGAGTTTGTTGGATTTGCTGTTTTCTTTGGTCAGAGTGTTTAATTTCTCTATGGTGTCCTCAGAGTCTGAGATTCTTTCTTCTATCTCTTGTTTTCTATTGTTTAAGCTTGTTTCTGAAGTCTCTGTTCGTTTACCCAGATTTTCCATAGCCAGCCGGCCCTCAGTTTGTGATTTCTTCATTGACTCCATTTCAGTTTTCAAATCTTGAACTGTTTCTATTACCTGTTTGATTGTTTTTTCTTGGTTTCCCAGAATTTCATTTACGGATTTACTCATTTCTTCAAACTTTTTGGTATATTTCTCTTCCATTTCTTTACTCATTTCCTCAATTTTTTTGTTATACTTATCTTCCATTTCTTTACGGCAGATTTTCATCTCCTGTTTAAGTTCCTCTATTATTTTCATAAAGAAGCGCTTAGAGTCGATTTCTTCTATTTCTTCTGGAGTAGGGTGTTCAATTCTTCTAGTTTTGAGCTCCCTGGATTCTGGCGATGTCATGTTGCCTTTCAGGTTGTTGGAGGAATTCTTGCATTGGCGCCTGCCCATCTCCTCCACTCTGGATGAAACTCCTCAGCACTTTCTGGATAGAACTCCTCAGCACTCTCTGGGTAGGACTTCACAGCACTCTCTGGATAGAGCTCCTCAGCCCTCTCTGGGAAGAACTCCTCAGCAGTGCAACAGGGCTAGCTGGTCTTCCCAGGACCCGGGAGACAAAGGGCCCGCAGCAGTGGGGGGAGGGGAGGGGTTCCTTGGAACACCGAAGACCCTGCCGAAGAAGCTGAGGAGGGAAGGGCTGTGCTCCCTTCCCGGACAGGCAGGCAGGCTGCCCAGGCTAGCATCCACTCAGCTCTCTGGGAAGAGCGCCTCAGCAGTGCAACAGGGCTAGCTGGTCTTCCCAGGACCCGGGAGGCAAAGGGCCCGCAGCAGTGTGGGGGAGGGGAGGGGTCCCTTGGAACACCGAAGACCCTGCTGCAGAAGCTGGGGGGGGGGGGGCTGTGCTCTCTTCCCGGGCAGGCAAGCTGCCCAGGTGAGCACCCACTCACCTCTCTGGGAAGAAGCTTGTCAGGACTTTTATGTGGAGGGTGACCACTGCCCACCAAGAACAAGCATCCCGGCAGCACACGGGCCTGTCATCTACTGCGTCATGGTTTCTGCTGGTCTTGCCTACCATTGTCTATACAAATGACTTTTCCCATCATGGAGCTTGTCAAATGGTCCATGATACAAAGTCTGGAATCAGTAAGATGGGAGCCCCCATGGCAAGGTCTGAAAATCCAGACTCTAAAATTTTTCTGTGTAGATTCTGCTGCAGCTGTGTATAAAGTTGGCCTTTGAAGGCACTGATTAGGGTCCATGTGGATTATCTGGCCTGTAAGATGTGTTGCAAGGCTGTGCTTGTGATTTGTGGTCAGGTCACAAATTCTGCTCCTAAATTCCTTTCTTAGAGGTTTCTATTCAGAGCCCAGACAAACTCACTGGAGCAATCTCCCAATTGTGTTAGAAGCTCTCCCAGTATAACTTAGCAGCTCATATGCTTATGTAGCTGACCGCAAACCTCCATCTTGTCCTCCTATGAGGGTACCTACGAGGCAGGAGTGGCTATGAGCCCCTCTGGGGCATCACTGGCTGTTGCAGGAGCAGAGGTCTGAGTTCTGCACACTATATTTTGATACTGAAGTCACCAAGGGTTTAACTCACGAAGACAAGAGTTTGTATAAGATGAGCTTCAGTGGCGGGTATCCTGGCAGCTCAGGACTCACATCAGATGCAGGGCAGTTGTTCTGTGTGCACCTGCAGGCTGCAAGGCTCTGTCCTCTTTCCACAGATATAGGGAGAGATATAGTAGTGGTGCTGGTTACATACCATAACATATACAGAGACTGGGGAGAGAGACAGACTGACAGACAGACAGAGAAACAGACACACACAAGAGATAAACGAGAGAGAGAGAGAGAGAGAGAGAGAGAGAGAGAGAGAGAGAGAGAGAGAAAACAGGGAAATATTTCCACATAAGGAAATTAGTCCAGAACAGACTGTGAGCTCTTTTTCTGGAAGGCTTCCAGGCATACCTCTAAGTCAGGGTGGGGGTGGGGAGCTGGAGCTGAAACCTGCTTGCTGAGCCTGCCCTTCCCATCAGTGACCTCGCTAATAGGCTCAGGGACCACATGTGCTCCTTGCTGTCACTGTTTCAACTCAGCTTTAGATTTCCTTTTAGACGGAAATCTGCCCTCATTCAAAGCAGTCACTTTCAAAGCTTTCCCTTTGAACTCTTGTGAAAGATAATCTGAGAACATCTGAGGTTTCGTGTCTCTTAAAATGCCATGGAAAGGGCAGTTCTGACTAACAGGGATCCTTGATATTCATTAGGCACCAGGATGGGCCTCACCGATTCTGACGATTGTTATACTAAAACTTTAACCATTGTTCCTAAAAATTAAGAACCTCAGAAACTTTCAAATCTCTTTCCGAGCAGCTGTTTGAGAATTTTGTGCATTTCATGCCACTTTATTTTTTCCAGTCTTGTGTGCTAAGATGTGCTGTGCACCAGTGATGCTGTGCTATGCCTCTGAACGGCTGCATTACTATATTGCAGATGATTCCTGAGACAAGAGGAATTGGTGTTCTTTAAGGCCGTTTTCTCCCTCACCTGTTTCTATGCAACCCAGAACAAGATAAGTGTCATAAGGTCTGGTTTTGAGTTCTTAATATCAAAGGGGGAGTCAGAGGTCTCACAGAACAAACCCAGAATTTTGGTCGTTGGAGCTTGGTGTTCTGATAGCTGGACCTTGGTGATCAGTCTCAGGAATGAGTTTGGCTTAAGGAAGTGGCCAAATAAGGAAATGGACCTTGGTGGCTAGCTTTAGGAATGCAATCTGAGCATTTAACATGGGAGAGGGAAGAAGGGAGGGCGAGACTGGCCAGCGCCAATCTTGTAATGCTTGGGCCTGTTAGAGAGCCCTTCAAGAACAAGTAAGTATTAGATCACCAGGTTTTGAAGTACATTTTGAAATGCTGAAGTGGAATTGCCTTTAACCACTTAAATCTTAGTAGGATCCTAGGATTTTGGGGTGGATATACCCTGGCATAGTGATTGTGACGAGAGCTGTCTTGGTTAACTGGTCATGGCAAGGCCTTCTACATCACAGTAAGCAACCTGCTGCATTCACCAAATTATTCTGAGCCTGGTATGTCATTGTTTTCAAGATGTCAACCCCTGGCATGATTCAGAAGAGACTGAAGAAGCAACTTAGTCTGCTAAGGAGTATCCCCATGGTCCCAGGCTGTGACAGATGAAGAAGCTGGATTGTGATTGTTTGGCAACTAAACACTCCTTCCCTTTGCAGGGGAGCTTGAAGCCAGTGAATGTAGCCAGAAAGTAGCATGCACTGTTCCCATGCAGAGCCCTTTAAATGGAACAAGAGAAGGGAGTCCTGTCTCTGTTTGAACAAAGAAAGACCTGAAGTTGAGACTGCTCCAAAAAGAGTCCTTATGATTCCTTCTCTTCTCTTCTCTTCTCTTCTCTTCTCTTCTCTTCTCTTCTCTTCTCTTCTCTTCTCACTGAACTATTGTGTGAGCAAGCATGTGTGGTGAACATACACACACGAACATTGGAAGATTCACATTCTTCCTCTGTTGATAAATAATAATTTCCTCATGAGAATTTCTCTCATATTCCTCAGGCTTGTATCTTTGGAGGTGCATCAGCTTTTCTGAATAGCATGCAGGAAAATTCTCGCCAGAGATGGGGTGGGATTCCTAAGTTCTGCCACCCCAATGCTGTTCGACTGGGAAACACAGATGGGCTCCATTTATCTCACCAGAAGATAAATAAGTGTTCTCAGTTATCAACAGCCTGTGGCTAGCTCAGGGCTTTAACATTTTTCCTACCTGGGAAAATTAGGCATAAGCAGCTGTGTCTGGCCTTTTTCTCCTTTCTTCTATCTTCTGTCTTCTCTTTTCTTTCTCTTCTATCTAACTTTATACATTTTTAATTAAAATATTATTACATCACCTATCACCCTTTCCCTTCTCTTTCCTTCCTCTAGACCCTCCCAAATTCCCTCACTCCAACTCTCTCCATGTTTACCCTTTACTCTTAAATTAATAACATCCCTTTCTTTGGTTGTTATTGCTACATATGCAAGCATGTGTATGCACACATGGATAAATGCACATGCTGAGACTGTTCCTGATTGCTTGCATATAGTTTTAGGGCTAACCATTTTGTATTGAATATCCATTTAAGGGGTTCATCCCAGGGATGGTGTGGGAGAATTATCTGTATTCTGTCAATCATATTTTAATAAAACACTGATTGACCAGGCAGGCAGTATAGGCAGGAAAGCCAGACAGGAAGTAGAGGTGAAGCAAAGAGACTGGGAGTATTCTAGGAAGCTCCCTCTGTCACTACTGCACAGACCACTGAAGAGGCAGCATGTAACTTGCCCAGCTGAGAAAGGTACGGAGCCATGTGACTAATGTAGATAAGGATAATGGGGTAACATAAGTTATAAGAGTTAGCAAGAAGCCTGACCTAATGGGCCAATCAGCTTTATAACTTATAGAGATCTCTGTGTGGTTGATTTTCTCTGGGACTTGCCATCTGGGTACTGGACGGGAACAGATACCCCAGCTAGCCAGCCCCTCATGCTACATATGGCGCCCACGTGGATAACCGAATACACAGAAAGCTTGAGAAAGCTTGGGAAAGAATAGAGTAATGCATGTTTTCTTGGTAGCAGCAATTTCTCGGGTCTGCTCTGCTTGCTAGAGACAAGCAAATACTCTCATCTAAGAGAGGCTTCCTGACTCAACTTTAGCTGCAAAACCTTGTAGCTCTTTAAGAGGTCCTGCCACGAAACACTTAAGCAGTGTTGATGAAAAGCTGACCGCATGCTTTTCGGATTTTCAGCCGTAGCAGGAAAAAAGCTGCGCTTTTTTAAAATGCTGGCTTTCTGGACTGTCCTGCCAGGGCAAACTCTGACTCTTTCAGGCAGGCAGTCCGACTGAGTGTGGTCTGTGAGCAGAATGCTGCAGCTTGCTTGCTGGCAAGGACCTTGAAACGCCATAGAGTTGTGGCAGTGAACACAGCTCTGGCTGGTATCTCAGCCATGAGGCTGGAAAGCTAAGGAATGGGCTGGATTCAGCCGTCAAAGCCACGGCTTTCATCCTCTCCTTAAAGACTCCTGTAGTCAGAAAAAGAGAGATATATAGTAAGAGGAAGATTCAAAGTTGAAGAAAACCTCTAAATGGTTTACAGTGTGTTAAAAATATGTGCAGGCTGAAAGTTAAAGTTCTTAAAATTAAAAGGAAAGAAAGAGAGTAGTTGGGTGTGGTGGTACACACCTTTAATCCCAATGCCTGGGAGGCAGAGGCATATTGACATCTGTGACTTCAAGGGGTAGAGGTAGACTGACCTCTGTGACTACTTCAAGGTGTGGTAGCACACACCTTTAATCCCAATGCCTGGGAGGCAGAGACAGACAGGTCTCTGAGTTTATGGTGTGGTAGCACACACCTTTAATCCTAGCACTGGGGAAGCAGAGACACATGGATCTCTGTGAGTTCAAAGTGTGGTAGTAAACACCTTTGAGCCCAGCACTGGGGAGGCAGAGGCAGAAGGATCTCTGTGAGTTCAAGGACAGCCTGGTCTACGGTGTTATTCCAGGACAAAGATATACAGAGAACCTGTCTCAAAAAGTAAAAGTAAAAATAAAAGAAATAGAGGTTAAAATAAAACCTCATAAAGATGGAAAATACACAGAGAATCTTGATACTATATACTATTATGTTCTCTTTGAATTGTTTGAATGTTGAGCAAGGAGCAACAGCTGCTAAAAGACTTTTGTTTATAAATGCTGCTGAACTAACCCTTGATAGGTATTTTGAAAATACCTTGGCTTCAAAACTGAAGTCAAATGTATGTTACTTTGGAGAAGAGATTTTGCTTTTCTTTTCACAGAAAATGAGAGGCTATGGATTCATTCTGAGTTAAGAAAAATCAGGTTTGATCAAGGGAGACCACCTGAGAAATCTCCGACAGGAACAGATGGCCCAGATGTCTGAGTTCTTCATCTTGAACTCAGAACAGGTTCAAGACTGTTGCCTGAGATGATCAAGACTCACAGGATACTCCAGTCAGAACTTGATTATAACTCTAAATTTTCTTTAGGTCCCCATAAGATTATCAGCGCCCCCAACCAGCAGGAAGTAGCCTGAAATACTACGCCCACATTCCCAACAAATGTATTATGGGTATTTTCCTTTGTTTAAAAAAAAAAAGAGGGAAATGGTGCGGGAGAATTATCTGTATTCTGTCAATCATATTTTAATAAATCGCTGATTGGCCAGGCAGGCAGTATAGGCAGGAAAGCCAGACAGGAAGTAGAGGTGGAGCAAAGAGACTGGGAGTATTCTAGGAAGCTCCCTCTGTCACTCCTGCTCACCTCTTCACCACCGAAGAGGCAGCATGTAATTTGCCCAGCTGAGAAAGGTACGGAGCCATGTGGCTAATGTAGATAAGGATAATGGGGTAACATAAGTTATAAGAGTTAACAAGAAGCCTGATCTGATGGGCCAATCAGTTTATAACCTTATGGAGTCCTGTGTGTGATTTCTCTTTGGGATTTGCCGGTTGTGGGGTACCGGGTGGGACGGAAACCCCAACAAGCCGGCCCTTCATGTTACACAGGGAGAGATCAATTCTCTCAGCAGTTATTAGTGGCCTGTAGTTCTTTGTCTAGGGGTGGAATCCAATGAGAACTCCCCCACCCATGCATCTTAGTTGTCTTTTTTTTTACTGTCACTGTTTAGGCCTCATTTATGCAGCCATTTATATGAAAGACGATTTTACAAGAGACATCTTGTATTCTGAGTTGCGGGGGGCCATCCTGTCCCGCAGGAATGAACGCCACCAAAAACGAGAATTCCTTCTCTGGTCACATCTTTATTTGGAGCATTCCCTTGAGGAAAATTGGGGGAAGGGACGATAGAGCAGGGACGAGAGAAAGCTTAGAGAGAGGAAGTAGGGTCCCGAGGCATCTGCTTTTAAACGGTGGAGCGGCTTGAACGCTGTCCTGATTGGTTAATGCCATTCTGCTGGTCTGAGCATGTGCAGGCAAGGGTGCAGGCAGGGTTGCTCAGCCCCACATGGCTACCTCCAAACTGCAGGACCACCTGTGCCTCCAGGTGGCTCCCAACATCTCCCCCTAATTATTGTCTTTAAGAGCAATAAGGCAAAACTATTTTCCAATCTGGTCCCCACCTAGACGCAGCATGCCAAGGATATCTCTGCTCCCACCCATTCCTAAGGAAGGAAAAGGCAAAGTAGAGTAAGAGATAAGAGGTTGCACAGGGTGTTGCTCAAGTCGATGGTGTGAAACAGCTGCTCTTGGCACCGCCCAGAAGGTCATCTCTGCTGCCTCCGCATGAATCTTCCACAGCAGGACACTCAGCATCCACTGGGTCATCTTCTTTATCTCTCTTGTCAGTCTCGCTGGCATCCAGATGTATGTCAGCATTCCTAGAAAAACATAAACAAAACTCTCCTCCCAAATTAACATTTAAGAGTATTAAAAACTCTCAGTGTAAAAATTCAGCACAATCAGTACTGGAAGTAGGCTGGTTTTGAACTTAGAGACCTGTAGGTCTCTGCTTCAAAAAGCAAATCTTGTTTGCCTGTACCAGCAAAATTTTGAATTAAAAATTAAGTGTAAAGAATGCAAGAGAAATCCTTTCTCTGGGGGAAGCTGTCACTGGTAGTGTAGTCCCCCTCTATTGTTTAAAAACCAAAGCAGTTGTCACTGGGAATTGAACTCAGGACCTTTGGAAGAGCACGCAATGCCCTTAACCGCTGAGCCATCTCTCCAGCTCCCCTATTCAGATGGAAAAACCTCTAGGTAGAGCATTGTTTATCTCACCAGGTGCCTCAGGCAAAAGGTCCGCCTTTCTTTGTTACCTAGGATACAGTAACCAGGTAAACATGCCTTTATTATGATAATCACGACCAGTTTTTTAAGGGAGAATGGGCGTAGCATCGATCTGGCTACTTCCTGCTGACGAAGGGACGTTGTTTAGGGGATAAATGTTTTTATCTGACTGAATTTTTGGCGACAAATGTTTTTATCTGACTAAATTCTTGGCGACCTTGACTGAGGGCGGCAGCAGCGGAGGCGGCGGCTGCCACAGCTCCGCCTCTGAAGCCCATAATGGCGCGCTCCGCATGGCCCGAAGGCATGGCTCCGCCCCGGGCCGTGGGCGGGCTCGCCGGTTATCCCGTAACTGCGAACTGTACCTCAGCCTCACCTCAGGCATTGAATTCGCACCGCCGGCTGTGAGTCTTTTTCAAGCTCCGGCGAGGGGGGGGGCATCCGCCCACCCGTGGAGGGCCCGGTCTGCCCGCGCGCGGAGCCCCGTTCTCTGGGAACTCATCTCCGCCCGCCCATGATGCTATGGAAACACAGTTTTTCCGCAGAGCCGATTCAGCTCCTCTCTGCTTTCTATGGCGCCGCTGCTCACCACGCAGCTTCCGCCTCAGTCAGGCGAGTCCGCTCAGGTGCTGAAAAAGTCCTCCAAAAACCATAGCCCCGCCAGAAGGCCTCTGATGTCACACGGACTTTAGCCCGCCCGTCGCCATGGCAACCTGGCTGTTCGTAGGCCTCCGGCAAACTCCCCGCCAGCAACTGGTTACGTCTCCCTCCTGAGTAGCTGGGATCACAGGTGTGCACCACCGTGCCTGGCCCACTTCCGTGTTTCTAATCAGGCATTACCGCTCAACGGCGGGCCGGCTGCCGCCAGCACTCTCAGCACGATCAAGCAGCTTGTCAAAATTAAAGTTTTTTGTACGTGAGAGCCAGAGACTGAGCTCTCTTAACAAAATTAGGCGAAAATCACCTCCAAAAGCTCTGTGGCTCTTTAAGAACAGGGAAGGCAGTGATCAAGTTCGCCTCCCTACGAGACTGTTGCCTCCAAGTCTCTTATCAGCGAGTACGCACGGAGGAAGCCGCGGATCTCCCAACCGTAAACCTCGCCCTTTTTGCTGCTGTTTACATTCCTCCTGCACTGAACTTAAGGGATTTTTCTTCCCCGTTGCTTTCTGTACCTTCTTTCAGATACCTTAACTTTGATTTTTTTTTTTGTATTTTTTTTTCTATTTAGGCCTATCCTTTGAAATTCCTTTTTACATTTTTTTTTCCTCCCCTTTCTGGGGATTTTAACCGACGTCACTCACCGCTCCATGTTCTCAGAGTTCTGAAATTCAAGGCTCTCTGTGCTGGTGTCTGATCTTGGCTTTTTCTCCCGGGCTTTCTCAGGGTCCCCCGGCGTAGTTGTCAGGGTCCCTCAGCGTCCCGGAGTTTCGAGCACCAGTTGCGGGGGGCCATCCTGTCCCGCAGGAATGAACGCCACCAAAAACGAGAATTCCTTCTCTGGTCACATCTTTATTTGGAGCATTCCCTTGAGGAAAATTGGGGGAAGGGACGATAGAGCAGGGACGAGAGAAAGCTTAGAGAGAGGAAGTAGGGTCCCGAGGCATCTGCTTTTAAACGGTGGAGCGGCTTGAACGCTGTCCTGATTGGTTAATGCCATTCTGCTGGTCTGAGCATGTGCAGGCAAGGGTGCAGGCAGGGTTGCTCAGCCCCACATGGCTACCTCCAAACTGCAGGACCACCTGTGCCTCCAGGTGGCTCCCAACACTGAGTCTTACACTATTTCAACCCCCTCTTCCACAATCTACTCTGAGTCATATATACAGGGTCCTGTGATGCCGATGTGTCAGTTGGGCATCCCATGACCCATTAATCTTAGCGTTGTTTCAAGTTGTGGTTCTCTGTGATAGTTTCCATCTGCTGTAAAGAGAGGCTTCTGTGAGGAGGGGTGAGAGTAACACTTATCTGTGGGTATAAGTATAAGAAGGAAAATGTAGTTAGGAATTATGCTGGTCTAGTTTAGCAAAACATCTGTAGTAGATTCTCTTTTGAGATTCATGACCTCATTAGTCCCAAGAATTTGTCTAGGTTACCAGTGCCAGGCATCGTTTTCCTCCAAATGAGAGGGTGTTAAGTCCAATTAGAAAACTCTGGGTTCCTCCTGACATGTGAGTGCCTTTTATAGCACTTGAAGAACGTTCCGTTTCCAACTCCCCTATCAAATCACTGTATCCTGTTGGTTGGCTTTACACTCTTCTCCCTTGTTCTGTATTTACCTCACTGCCCTCCTTAAAGAGTGCCTTCTTTCCTTTCCTGATCAGTTTTGTTGTACCCTGCTATTCCCCTCTCTATTGCTCTCCAAATTCCCTGTTCTGGTAATGATCTCATTTTACTTTCCTGGTTTCCGTAGTTACTACAGACTATGTATTCTCATCTGAAGAATCCCCAATGAGAGAAGACATGCAATGTTTGTCTTTCTGGGTCTGGGTTACCTCACTCCGTGTGATCTTTTCTAGTTCCATTCATTTACCTGCAAAGTTCATGATTTGATTTCCATTTTTCTTCACAGCTAATAGCATTCCAGAGTATGTGTGTATGTATATATATATATATATATATATATATATATGCATGTATGCATGTATGTATCTCATTTTCATTATCCATTCATCAGTTGTAGGACATATAGATTGTTTCCACTCCTAGCTATGGTGAATAGAACAGCTATGAACATGGCTGAGCAAGTATTTGTGAAGTAGAACATTGAGTGGTTTGGGTATATGCCAGTGGCGAAGTCATATGATAGATTTGCCTCTAGTGTTTTTGAAAATATACCAGTTTGCAATCAGTCCCACCAATAATGAATGAGGATCCCCTTTTCCCTCCATCTTTTCCCCCAGCATTTGTTGTCAATTGTTTTGTTGATCTTTGCCATTCTGACTGGGGTGAATTGAACTCCTTGTTATTTTTCTTTGAATTTTCCTAACTGCTAAAGATGATGAAAACCTTTTGAGATATTCCTTGGCCTTTTCTATTTCTTCTAGTGAGAACTCTTTGTTTAGACTCCTAACCCCCTTTTTAATGAGATAATTTTGGGAGGTTTTTTGTATATTCTGAAAATTAACCCTTGGTAGGTTGTATATCAAGAAAAGATTCTCTCTCGTTTGATTTATTTCTTCTTCTCTTATAAACAGAGGCCGAGCTTTTCTGCCCCAGGTGCACGGTCACAAATAATCACACAAAAGCTTATATTAATTACAAAATACTTGGCATATAGCTCATGCTTATTACTAACTAGCTCTTTCAACTTAAATTAACCCATTTTTGTAGTCTACATTTTACCACATGATGCATGGCTTTACCTGTCCTTTAGCATGTCTTGTTTCTCTGGAAACTGGCTTCCCTCTCTCCCTCAATCCACCCTTCTTCTTCTCTGTGTTTTCAGTTTGTCTTTCCTGCCTTGCCTTATTCTGCCTTGCTATAAGCTAAAATCAGCTTTATTATAAACCAATGACATTAAAACATATTCACGGTGTACAGAAGCATTATATTATCCCACAGCATTTTATCAACTAAGTGTTTCCTTAGCTGCTCAGAAACTTTTAGTTTTCTGAGATCCCTGTCAGTAATTTTGATCTTAATTCCCGAAATATAGAGTCCTATTCAGAACATTCCTTCCTACACCAGTATCTTATAGGATACTACCTATGTGTTCTTTTAGAAATTTTAGAATCTCAGATTGAAGTCTTTGATACACTTGCATCTAATTGTTGGGCAGGATGATAGATTTGGGTCTAAATTCATTTTCCCGGCACCATTTTTTGAAGATAACCCATAAGCTGATGCATGACTGTGACAGCAAGGGATGCTGACTTTGATCACGAGGACAAGAACAAATTCTAAGGAGTAGCAAAAAGAAGCAGAGGTGTATCTCTGCCAGACCTGTGGGGTGCTGCTTCTGCAGAATCAGCTCAGTAGAATGTAAGCAGAGACGTGCCCTTTTATCTTGCTCCCAGTCACTGTGATTTGATCCAGGTTGAACAGTTGAACTAATTTCCTAATACAGATACTCACTGTGTGACATATATTACGCTTATCCTCCTTATTATTATGACTATTTAATAGATGATCATAGTAATAAAAGGAGAAAGTTATGATAGGGTACTTCCTAATGAAAAGAGAATGCTGAACATTACACTTCGGTGACTCTGGCGATCATATGTACATACACTTCAGAAATCACCGAGATATAGAGATCTAAAAAGGTGAAAGTCTGGCTTATTTTATGTGAGTTTTAGACTTGATCTCAGGCCTGTGGAGTTAGTGGAAAATTTTAGTCTCATTTCTTGCTTCTTTAGAAAGGGATATTTGCTCTCATTTATCTAGTAGGCACTCTTGGAGAGTTACTTCTATACACTGACAAACTGTTACAGCTCTGGGAGGAGGGAGTGTGCCAGGAGCTAATAGGCAGGAAAAAGTGACATAGGAGTAGGAAATGTGCTTTTGTTTTAGGGCAACTTTATCTCCTTCTTACTGTATAGCTTACATGACATAGATAAGTAAACACTGGGTTCCTCCTAGCCTGTTAGTCTCTTCTGCACTATCTGCTCATTGCTCCAGGAAAAGGAAATTATGACAGGCAGAATGTAGTGGGGCACAGAAATATGGGTGGTGATTGACTGATTTATGATGCACAAAGGAAAATCAAGCTGGAGAAGGACTTATATGGTCCAGTGGTGTGTAGGTTTAAAATCCAAAGATGAAGATGAAGTGGTTTTATTACAAGGAGTTGATGGTACATTAGGAAGAGAAACATCCTTCAGGAATATCTTTTGAAGCCTAAGATGGAGAAAAAAATACAACAACAAATTCATCATTCAGAACAGTCAGGTGATTGATCAGACACTGTGGTGGTTTGAATGAAAATGATCCCCGAAGATAGTGGCACAATCAGGAGGTGTGGTCTTATTGGAGTGGGTTTGGTATTGTTGGAGGAAGCAGCTGTGGGTGGGCTTTGAGGTTTCCTATGCTCAGGATACTGCCCCATTTGACAGTTGACTTCTTGTTGTCTGCAATATGTAGGAATCTCAGCTACTGTTCCAGGAACATACCTATCTGCATGCCACTATGTTCCCCCAACATGATGATATTGGATTCGAATTCTGAAACTGTAAGTGAACCACCCCAATTAAATGTTTTCCTTAAAAGAGTTGCCATGGTCATAGTGTCTTCACAGCAATAAAAACCCTAACTATGATAGAAACCAAGAAGAAGGGCCTCGTCCACAGTTCAATCAGAGCCAGACTGTCAGCTTCTCCTGGACAGACTGGGGTATTCTGGGCTCTATTCAGACGAAAGTAAACTCAGAATTCCTGAATGATAACCACTGTGCTTTCCACATTGAATTCTTACAGCCATCCCAGCAGCACTCTTATCAGAAAGTTAGTGATTTGTTCCAGCACATTCATAACAGGTGTGGACTCTGGGCTGACTGATTTTAAGCTCTGTATTATCTGTTTTATGAAATTCTGGGTTAGTCTCAGAAATTGTGGTTTAGTATTTCATCCACAAGGCAAAAGCTAGAGAAACCCAAGTATTTCTCAAACATGATTATTTGCCAAATAAACACAGACCTCCCAGGGGCTTCTTGATGATTTCCCCGGGATGGGAAGAGGCTCCCAAGGAATCTGATGAATGGTTCTGCCTCACTGCTCAATTAATTACGCTCTCAGTTCACTTCATCCCAGGGGAACACCTGTGTCCTCCACTGCCCATTAATGGCTATAGCTGTCTTGCAAGTATTCTTAACGCTTTTGGAAGAAAACGATACAGAGAAATTATAAGAAAAATGATGATGTCCTATCTTGTGGGTGATCAGGTAAAAGAAAGTCAAGTAAATCCTTAGACACTATTCCCATAGCATCCAAAGAGGTAATATTATATAGACTTTTTGTAGACTGTATGGAGAAACTTTTTCAAGAGTATGGAGAAAACAGAACTCTGATTTATTGATAGTAGGAATGTAACATGGCACCCATAATTTAAACATCCTTGGTTTACCCAGAATTTTTACCTTCTTTTGTAGAAGCAATTACACAATTTTTTAGAGATGTTGTAGAATGAGACATAATCAAATATTTTTTTTTCAGAAAAAAAACTTGAAATCAATTAAGTATTTATGCATGAGTTAAATTATAGGATACTTCTCCCCATGGAGTACTATGAAGACATTTAAGCAATGCATTTGGACTACATATATTCTAAGAATATGCTAAGTGTCAAAAATAAGTTCATAAGAATTCAAAATGATAGACTTACATGTTCAAATGCACACATAGAAAAAGGCCTGGAATGGTACACTCACTGAGTGGTCATTTCAGGGAGAGAAAGTGAGATAGGGAAAGAGAAAGACATGGTGATCCACTTTTTTTTTTACATGTTTCTGCCTAGTTTATATTTTGTACTATACTGCGATTTGATGTGTATCATTGCAATTTATTCATTTATTTTTACTTAAAATATAAATATGTCATTTTCCCCATTCCCTTTCCTTCCTCCAACTTTGCACACTTAAGGTTAGAGAGATGATTCAGCAGGTAAAGGTGCCTGACACTAATTCTGGTGACCTGAGCTTTGGTTCTGGAAGTCGCATGGTGGAAGGCTGTAACCACCTCCTGTAAATTGTGCTCTCAGCTCCACACGTGAACACACGTGTGTTCACAGTTCATAAACAAATGTGATGAAAGGTTTTTTAAAAAATAAACTTAATACAAAAGTTAAGAACAGTGAACATTAGAAAGCAATGTTTGACCTAGAGGCAGAGAATGGCAGCTTGAGGTCATGAGCGATTCTACACAGGAGTACACACATGAGGGATTCTGCACAGAAGTGCACACACGCTGAAATCTGCTCCAATTGGGAGGAACAGAACCGCTCAGGACAGGACTGCCACTGGTACAAGATCCAGCTTCTCGTATATAGCACCAGGAGCCAGCCAATTCCCCTAGTAGTATTAGTTTTAATTCTATAGTGATTGGTTTGTCTGTGGATGCCAGACTGGCCTCCTATTGTTCCCCAGAGGTAAATTTCTGATACTTTCCTTATCTCATCTCTCTATATCTTAATGTTTCTGGGTTCATAGCAATGTAATACCCTGTCAAAGATGTGCTAATGTACATGCCACACTTTTCAACAAGTTTCATAGATAAGTAAAGGCGATACCCTTGAGGTTACAACCCTCTCCTCATTCTGTCAACATTCAATGTATATATGAAATGAATCTCAGGAGACAATACCAAGGCCAACCCTTTACTCAGATTTTTCTTTGGGCTGACAGCTCACAAATAATGACACAGAGACCCTTTATTACGAAAGCTCAGCCTTAGCTTAGGTTTGTTTGTAGTTTCTAACTAGTTCTTAGAACTGAAACTGACACATATTTTCAAATCTATGTTCTGTCTCGGGGCTTGTTACCTCATCTCTCTGTACTTACTATGCTGTTTCCTTCACATTTGGCTGACTACTCAGCCTCTCTTCTTCCCAGAGTCCTCTCTGTGCCTGGAAGTCCCACCTTTGCCTCTTGCCTAGCGATTGGCCATCCAGCGTTTATTACACCAGTCATACAATACATTTTCACACACAGTCTGCAAATGTCTTACAACACAACCTTTTCTCAATGGTACATTTTTACCTGTCTTTTTACCTGTCTTTTAAGAAAAAAATAATAGTATTAAAAAAGATGGCAGACAGAAGATAGAAGAAAGGCTGCTGATAATGGAAAATGGATAAGAGGTAGCAGGACTGCACAGTGTCGAATAGGGACAATGTGCCTGGGATGCTTTATTCTTTTAAGGTCATGACTGGTGCCGCGATACAAATCGTGCCCCATAAAAGCAAGCTTGGCCTTTACTGCATCCCTTTCTCCGTGGGATAAGTCATGATTTTTCTGTGATCTGCACCTTACTTTGCTCCAATCCCTCTTGCTTTTTTGATCACTGCATTTTCTTTCCTATTTGCAGCCAAACGGATGTGTGACATTTATGATATCTGTTGCCATACCTGACTTGGGGTCCTACATCTCCCGTGCAGTAGGCAGAATAATTTCCCTACCCACCCCCACACACTTGTGAATATATCACCTTACACTACAGAGAGGCGTTAATATTGCAGATGGAAGTGACTTTGACCCAACTGGCTTTACAGTGGGGAAATTATGCTTGGTTATCCAAATTGCCCAAATGTAGTTATGAGGGTCTCTATCAGTGGAAGTATGAGTATATCACAGGAGTATGTCACAGTAATGCCTTGCCTTTGATATGTGGCCTTGAAGTCAGACTGTGGGACCTGTGGATCAAACAAATGCTGGTCACCTCTGGAAGGTGGAAAATTCCAGGAATGTCCAACCTAGTATTCACAAAAGGAATGCAGTCTTGTCAGTGCCTCAGTTTTAAATTACTGAGATCAGGATCAGAGTTTTAATGGGCAGAACTGTAAAATAATAAGGTCATGTTTTTGTGTCTGTGAACCTAAGGCTCAAGAAACTTTGCAGATGAGGGGATGTCCTCAGAGGCTGTGGGTGTATATAGACAGCATATGTCAGTTGATAACTTAGGCGTCGACCCACCAGACTCTGATGGAGATAATCCTGTCTAGCAAGGCTTACAGGGCCACTGACTCTGAAAACTGGAAAAGTACACAGTGGAGAATTCATTTTGCCCTCAGATCTTTTTCAGTAGTTCCTTCGCTGCTGGTAGCATCTTGACTGGACCGTGAAGATGTCTAAAGGGCTGGTACCCGAAGGACCTTGATAGGATGTAAATATTCTAAGAGCCAGAGGACCATAGATTTTGCTGTGAAACTGTATCTGCCAATAATGCCAGAAGCTACGCCCATAAAATCTCACCAGCGTGACTGCCTAAAATGAACTGAACAAAGATAGCATCAATGAACATGCCAAACTGAGCAGAGTGTAACCTCAAAGAGAACCCGTGTGGCCTCAACCCTGCACAGAGAATTATAGGCAACTGAGGAAAGCTGGGAAAGGGGGAGGCGGCTTTCCCCAGGGAAGACCACATCAATTGATTGACATACTCTTCTGTTTCCCACAGTCTTCTCCAGCCTTCCCTTCACTCTTCCTTCTAGCAAAGAGCTCCTTTCATCACTGTCTCAAGAGCTGAGGGCAACCTGTCGGTTAATATGGCATGCACTGGAGATAGGATGCATGCCTAATACCCCGTAAAGCTTAGTGCAAGCTTCTGACAATCTTCTCTGTCCAGCGGAAGTTAGACAGACTTTGTATTGTATAGCCAAGTAGACCTATGGGTTTAGTAGATTGGGTTTAGTGTAATAGATGTTTGTATAAATGACATTAGGGACTGTCCTAGTCAGGGTTTTATTGCTGGGAAGAGACATACCATGACCATAGCAATTCTTATAAAGGAAAACATTTAATTGGTTCAGAGATTTAGTCCATTATCATCATAAAGGGAAGCATGGCAGCACACAAGCAAACATGGTGTTGGAGAGGCACTTGAGAGTTTAATATCCAGACCCAAAGGCAGCAAGAAGAGATTGAGACAATGGAACTACCTTGAGCATCTGAGACCTCAAAGCCCAAACCCCAGTGACGCACTTCCTCCAACCAAGCCACACCTCCGAACAGTGCCACTCTCTATGGACCTATGGGGCCATTTTTTATTCAAACTGCCACAGGGCTTTATTCTCTTCTTTGTAGATGCCAAAGAGATCTTGAACAGATAAACTAGATAAGCAAAATACCTACTTTATGACGTACTTACCTGGACAGATTAGTCTTTCCCAAACTTGTGAATATGTAAAATTCACTTGAGTGTCTTATTAGGGAAAAATGTAGTTCCAGTGCTACTTCTTGGAATTGCATTTGAGTAGATCTGGTGCTGTTTCTGACGTGTGCCCCAAGTGAGCATAGCCCTGCTAATCATGGCAATACGCAGAAGTAGCTTAGGTCAGAGAGAAGGCCACTCAAATGCTTCATTGCTTAGGTTAAAGGGCAATCTAATCTTCCAGTTGTGTTCTTAGACTATGCCCCTCTTTACTTGTTTATATCATTTCCTTGTCATTTCACCACAAAAAAACTTGCAAGTAACATGGGATGGGATGAGAGAATATATACTCACCCATATTTCTATGTCACGGTCTTATGGTGGGCATGAGTAAGTCCACTCAGATTCTTGGACAAAAAAGGGAGTCTCTTGATGACGAAGGTCTAAGTGTGAGAAGACATTTTCTAGCATTTAAAGTACCATGGTATTGTGGGAAGGTGAGCAGACAGATCTTTGTACTTGGAAATGTTCCTCCATTTTAAACGTGAAAATAATCTGGTACCTTCGCTGTAGAGGCATTCAGAGTCTGTCTGTCTGTTTTTCTCTCTCTTTGTCTCTCTCTATCTCTCCCCTCCCTTCCTTCCTCTGCAATAGTAGGTTTGAATCCAGGGCCTCACCCACGCACACAAGTTCTCTACCACTGAGCCACACCCTTAGTGCGAAGGACAGATTCTCAGGCGTCTAATCTCCCTTTGATCTGACAGGGAGGAAGGGGGGTGAGTGAAAGATCACGTGTAGGCTGTGCAGGGACTTCTCATTTCCAGAGGGACACGTAACTGCTGTCCAGTCCAGCTTCCCCCCAAATACAGTGCAGGCTAGCACAAGGGCAATGGCTGTGTTTGTTTTAAGGAAATGACATCTTTTAAAATGTACAAAAGGACTCTGTGGACACTGCCAGATGGCACTTCTAAGTCGTATGTCAGCACTAACCTGCTCCTTGATATCAGTGAGTAACACACACAAAAGAGAAAGCAGAATGGAATCTGCTCTTTTCAAACAGTGTGAAATCCCATTTGCCTGACTGTAATTGGGCCACAAGAAGGACCCACCCATAATATTCTCTGCCAAACTCATCTGTTCATTGGAAAAACAAATTCCTAAGCGAGTGACACAGTGTCCCCTTGTGTCCTGTCTATCCTATTATTTGCCAATTTCCATCTTATCAGCTAGACTCACTTAATGCTTCAGGCCAAGGGATTACAGCACCTCTTAATTAACCAGTTGCAGACAGTTAATTATTTTCCCCAAAGTATCTCATCAGTATATAAAAGATATTGACATCGAGTTGTAACATACCTCTGAGCACTTTTAAAACATGACAAAGCTTCTGTTAGAAGAGGAACCTTTTCAAACCCTTTCACATTGATCTCTTTCTCCCTTTCTCTCTTTCCTAGGTTCTGAGAGTGCTCAGGGGACTGGGAAGTATTTGCCTTTTCCAGCCCACCCACTCTTCCAGTGAGCAAATAGTGCTTGAAAGGCCACACTTAGTCTTTCTGCCTGGCTTCCCAGCCTGAGCTTTCTGGTGACAGTCAGATGTGCAGGGCTGCCTGCTGGTGACTCTACAGCCTGTGGAAGCTGCAGGAAACCTTTCTGAGAAACGATTTGCATGCTTAACTTTCAAGCACCAGGCTCTTTGGTCTAGACACATCCTTGATTCACCCTGGCTGGCAGAAGTAGGTCCGTGGCTCCCCGTAGAAGGTCAAGCACATTTCCCAGACAAAACCGGTCTTAGCAGGTGGGGAGGAGGGTATTACAGATGGGTATTATTACCTAATCATGAAGATGTCAGTTTGAGGCGTTCTCCCAAGTAGACTGCTCACTGTGTTCTTGCCAGGTCCCTAGCTTGAACTGGGCACGTCATGTGGGATCCAGTTTGATCCTCACGTATTGTAAACTTGAGACTCTTCTTGATTTTTCAGTTAAGGAAGTTGAAGTCCCAAGAACTGGACTAGCTGTCTAAAGTAATGCAACTAATAGAATTCAAAACGAGACAAGAGCTAAGTGCTCTAGTGGGAAGGAGCAAAGTGCAGCCCTTCAGACTGAGGACAAACAATCATTTGGAAGTCTTTCCCTGCCTGGATCCTCTGCTGGCTCAGCAGATCTGCGCTGCAGTTGTGCTTACTGGGATTAAAAATGATTTTTCTTGATCTCGCTTTATTCCTTAGCCCTTTATGGAAGCATATCTTGATCAAAACGGACATCTCACATATCATGCCATTTCCGCCCTTTCTTCTCGTTGTCAACTTAATAAATATTGTGAACTTTTTCCTTTCTGGAAGAACATACATAAATTGGTGTGTTGCAAGAGAACATCAATGGATCATCTAAAAGTCAGTGGCTCACAGGCTTGTCTGAACATTACAATTGCCTAGAAAAATGTAAAATCGTGCCTGGGTCACACACACAAACTTCTTAAGTAGTGTCTCAGAGGAAGAGAGCAAGCCCCAAGGTAAGCATCAGGGCTTTTAAAAACATTCTACAGTCTTCAGCAGTACATCTATAACTGTAATAAGCCACAAAGGTACCCAGGGATCTTGGTAAAATGCCAGTTCTGATGGAAGGCCTGAGTAGAGGTGATAGCCAACACTCCTGCTCCCTTGCTCCATCTGCAGTGTGGTGGAGGGTGAGGCTCCGGCCCAGCTTTTCTCAAGCTCTCTGAATCTGTCGCATCGGCATCAGAAGAACATTCTTGTGCCCAGTGTACAGACCCCAAAAATCTCTTTAGTAGAAACTCAGGATGATTCCAATGGGTATCAAAGTCAGAACTATTGCTGAAGGATCTTTTAGAGTCTGGCTCAGTGGTAGGCTTTGAGAGGCAAGAAAGCAAGATGACACAGTGATCCTCAGAAAGGGTGTCCTGGCAGGATACTTGTGGACAGAAGAGATCAGACTACGAGAATCCAGGAAATAAATGGACAAGGATATGTATGTTAAACCTCTGAGTCACCGTGAAGCTTTCCAGGAATGGTGATGTGTCTGGGAAATGTTATTCAGCATCTGGGATGACGAAACAGGCTGGTGTCACTGTGGACCAGATCCTGGTAGTCATGGCTCTTCTTCTAGTCCATTCTTTTATTGGGAAACAGATATTTTCCCTGTCTTTGCACATAGCAGAGAAGCTTGGAGGAAGGTTTAAGATGAGGTAACTTGAGTTAGAATTCTGGCTTACTGACTTAAGTCACTTTAGACTATATTGACCTCAGATTCCTTATCATGGAAAATGAGACAAATGCGTTAATCATAACTACCCATAGTTTTTTGCTTACGAAGGAGATAATGGGCGTACCATATTAAGAGTATCCCTAGGGCTCAGGATGTATTCCTCAAATAAAGCAGCCACTTCCTTGATTTGTGTCTTCATATCTCCAGCTGAATCCACCCCTCACTACCACAAGTCTAAAATCCAGTTCAACATTTGACACTTATTGCGGTGGTGAGTTACTGTCACGGTTAGTGGGCCCAGCTCTTCCACCTGTGGAAGCTGTGGAAGCTGTGCATTTGCTGTTTGGAGTTGGATGCCCCCTAGTGGTCCACAGCACGTTGTTTACTTCCATCAGAAGCTCCACTCACGTTCTAGCTAAAGTCTGTGGGATATTGCACCACCTACAGGACATTCTGTAACCAGATACAGCAATGCGCCCTTCAGGTCTGCCATTCCTCTAGCTTCTCTTTAACCAGTCCACCCACTTGCTGACCTTTTGTATCTAAATGTGAATTAAGTGTACATTTTATGGACCTGTTTTATGTAAATCTACCAAGTTTTAGTTTAGCACATACATTGTAGAAATGAGGAAGGTATTGAGCTTTTTTTCTTCCTTTCCTTTATTTCTTTTATCTTTTCCTTTTTTCCCTTTTGTTTACTTTATTCTCCTCTTTTTCCTTCTCCTTCTTCTCTTCTTTGTTTTGTTTTGCAAGACAGGGTTTCTCTGCATAGCCTTGGGAGTTCTGGAATCTGTTCTGCAGACCAGGTTGATATTGAATGCAGAGATCTGCCTGCCTCTGTCTCCCGAATGCTGGAATTAATGGTGTGCACTATCATGTCTGGCCTGTCATTTCTTTTTTTGTAATGAAAATACTTAAAATTTATTTTTATTTTATGTATATGGTGTTTCATCTGCATGCATGCCTGTGCACCACTTGCATGCCTTGTGTCCATGGAGACCAGAAGAGGGAGTTGGATCCCCTGAGACTGAAGTTACAGATGGTTACAGATGGCTAAGTGGTGCTGGGAATTGGACCTAGTTCCTCTGGAAGAGCACTTAGTGGTGTTCCTGGTCACTGAGCCTCTTCTCTAGACTCCAACACGGTCATTTCTGCCTCTGCTGGAATCACTCAATTAACAAAGGAGCAATTTATCTGTTAGCATTTAATTTTACATTTATTTATTTGTGTGTCTCTCTGTGTGTGCATGCGTGTGTGTGCGCATGCATGTGTTCCCATCACAACTGGCATATGGAGGTCAGAGAACAAGCAGGAGTCTATTCTTTCCTCCTACCATGTAAGTCCTGGGAACTGAACTCAGGCTGTCGAATTAGGTAGCAAGCGCGTTTACCGGCTGAGCCATCTCACCTTCTTCAGTTAATAACTTGTTTAATTTTTTAACTCATTATTTTAAGAGAAAATACTTCTATACATGTAGTCTGGGTTTACCTTGAACTTACAATGTGACTCAGGTTGGCATCAAACTTGAGATCCTCCAGGCCATGGTAGAGAGTGCTGGGATTAGAACTAGGCATCTCCAGATGTTGCAAAGGAGTGAACACTCATGAAAGGAGAAGGAGCTGCTTATTGATTCAGGGGAAGAGACTGATGATTTAGAGCTAAGCAGCGTACTTCCCTTGAACTTCAAAATTTCTGTCCTTGCGCAGGCTTGGAGAAAACAGGAGCTCCTGTCAGTCACTTAGAAACTCCTTTCATCTGTGTTCCTGGGACAAGCTACTGGGTTTATCCACCCACAGGTGTCTTCTTTACTATCAGTAGTGCCTTAATGGATTCTTCATGAATGATAAGACAATCATGTGACTCAGTAGTCACTGTCCATTCTTGCCCCAGATATTTCTAGGTATCAGTGTGAGAAACTTCTCTTTGTGGTTTGAATTTGCACAAACTGAATGACTGTGGGCTTGTCTTCCTCTCTATAGGAAGGGGAATGTAGAGAAGGGAGAGGGAGGGAAGGAAACAGAGAGGGGTGAAGTGAGGGAGTGAAAGATATTGAACAGAGATCATCATAAAATGTCACATAATGAGGTCACCCTGGTCCCCAGCCCTAAATGTTGTGTGATATTTTGATTGCGTTCTGACAATAAAGTCTGTTTTGAATCAGAAGGCAGAGCTAGCCACTAGCTAACCAAAATTAACCATAGAGGTTTTGGAGGACTGAGGACAGGAGACAGTAGGTAGAGCTGAGGGAGGAACTTAGGTCCTTAGGATTGAGGAACAGAAGAGAGAAGAGGTGACTGGTGACTTCTCTGATCATTCAGGTTCTTACCCTAATATCTGACTCTAATTTTTTATTGATAAAGAATAATTAGATAAATGCATCAATTAAAGGCCTGAATGGACCAAAGTCTCTAGAATAATATAGAAATCGCTCTGATGGCCTTCAATTAATACAGTTGCCTTTCACAACCTTGAAACCAATACAGGGAAGAGAGGGGGTGGGGATGTTTGAAGTCAAAACGAAAACATAAATACCATACTGGATGTTAGTTAATAAAAGAAAAGGATATCCAAGACTCATTATATTTAGAACAATTCAATTTTACTTTTCCATAGAAAATAATCATGTTTTAAAACAATTAAGATAGTTGTTAGAATCTGGTCTGTGATATAAAAGAGGTTTGGAAATGGGAAAGATAGACCCAAATACCAGGAATTCCAAACCCATAAAGCTTGCTGTAGATTCACCCTTATAGTATCCACCACACAAATTTACTTATTTTTCCATGAAAGTGTGTAAAAATTTACCATAAAGCCTCATGAAAATATATTTTTAAAAATCACAAATTCATTTACTTTCCCCCAAATAAATAGTGTTGTGTTATTATTTAGTCTCCTGTTAAGAGTGCTGGAGATGCAGGTTGGAAGACAGTTAAAACACAACCTTCATAATGTTGTGCAATATTTTGATTGCATTCTGACAGTAAAGTTTGTTTAGAATTGGAGGGCAGAGCATCCTGGCCATGAGCTTCCACACCAGAAGATTTCAGATTTCAGTTTAGTATCTGACTGAAGTAATCTCAGCAACTGCAGTTCCCTTAATGTAACACATTCTCGAATACTTCCAGAATGTCAAACACTTTTTATTCTAAAATTCCTTAATATATCTAATAATCTATCATATATTTTTATACAACCATAAACCCCTCCCCCAGATTTACAGATTAACTAAAAATAAAACTATAACATGAATTTCTCTCAGTTCTTCAATGAGGTAGGCACTATCATTAAATGGATTTCCCCGACATGACCTCTGGAATACAGAAAGGTTAATGAACTTGTCCAGTTCCATACAGTCAGTGTGAGAGAGGAGCCAACATTCCATACCAGACCCACATGTTGGCTTAGCCCCCTGCTCAAGATATCTGAATATTGCAGAATCCTATCAGGAACTCTTGGGAGAAAGCATGGTGAACACTGGGAATTGATGCCTCCAGTCTGTCTTTTGATCAGTGCAAGGAGACCCAAAGCAGAGGTTTCAATCAGAACCTGAATTATAAAGTGTCTGTTTTATGGGACAAAGTTCTCTTTTTAATGAGAATTTACTAGTATCTTCTACAGTTTCTCTCAGAATCACTCTGAGAGCTTATTGAGGCATAAGGTCTCACTCTTGAAATTATCACCAGGTCATGTTGTTGGATAAGAATTGCTGTCCGTGTCTTAAAGTCTAGCACCTCTTCATTCAGTTATTCTTTAACTCATCATGTGTTGTAGCTGACCACCATTCTAGGCCGCCCCTTTCAGTCCAGATCCTCTCTACCGACCTAATGTTTGCCCCTATGTCCCCTATTCTAGGGCCCAAGTGAGTGCGTCTTTCCTTCTGCAGATAAAGGGTGCAGTTCTGCAGCAGGAAGGAGGAAAGCACCGACTAACCCTGGCATCAAAAGTTCCTTGCGGATGTGCTGCCCAGCATGACCTTGACAAATAAACCATTTACCGCCCCTCACCCACTTCCTTCATCACTACAATGAGGGTTTTGATCAACTCACAGACTCATTGTGAGGTGTCAATGAAAATGCTTCTGTGTCCTTATTAACTAGATTAGTGACTGAGTTTTACATTCCCACAGCAGTAACAACCATCAGATATGACCCTTGACCTTTCATAACTTCCTCAACATGATTTCTTCTGCTTTGATGCCATATATGTGAATATTTGTATGTGTATTCATTATAGTATATATCATCTTTATTAAATCTAGGTTCCACATCTGAGTGAGAACATGTTTTTTGGTTTTTTTAATTTCTTTAACTGGATATCCCATCTTGAATCCCATCTACTTTCCTGCTGAATGAGCTGTTTTTCCTGTTACTATGGCCAAACCCCAAAGGAACAATGTAAAAATGGAGGGATTGTTCTAGCTAATAGTTCTAGAGTATACACTCCATCAAGTTGCGGGGACCACGGTGGCCAGAGCTAGAGTCCATATAGTCACATTTTATCTGTAGTCAGAAAGCAGGGACTGAACAGGAACTCAGGCCTGGCTAAAAACCTCAAGGCCCAGCTATGGTGATCCATTTCCTCCAGCAGGTTTCTGCATCCTAAGGGTTCCACAACTCCCCAAGCAGGACACAAACACATACATTTCATAGTCAAATTATAATGCCTAAAACTGATGTCATTTCCCCCCATTGTTTACGTTCCTTTTTCTTAGTGAATACGCAGTCTAGTAGAGTAGGAGGCTTTCGAAAATCATGTGTTGATCTCATAATTGTAGAAATAAGTATCATGAAATATGTTCAGTGTGGCAGTGTAAATATCATAGAACAGAAATGTGAACTTAATGTTCAACTTTATATACATTACTTTCCTATTGCTGTGAAAAAACACCATGACCAAGGCAACTTCCCGAAGGAAGTTTACTTGGACTTATGGCCAAGTTTACCTTCATCAAGGAGGTAGAGTCCATGATGGTAGACCGGAGGCAGCAGGCAGCTGCAGCATGCACAGTGCTGAGGCAGGAAGAGAGTTTACATTTTAAACTGCAAGCACAAAGCAGAAAGAGTGAGCGAGAAACAATGTAAGTTTTTAAACTCTCGAGTCTCTGTTGCCCAGAGATGCACTTCCTTCAGCAAAGCCGTATTTTCAGATTTATACACACAGTACCACTAACTCGGGATGTGGGACCGAGCATTCAGATGCTTGAGACTACAGGGAAGACCTCACTCAAATGACCACAACTCCATTACTAGTGCAGAAACACACAGCAGTGGCATGTGTTTGGGAGTCAGTGAGATAGGGAAGGCACGAGCTCACCACCCTGGATCACAGAATGTGCTATGCTTTTGCGTTTCTATGATTAGATACAGAGAGAAAGCTATCATTCTGCTGGGACGGAATGTTGTTTGGGGTGAAAAGTGTTAAGCACATTCTCCATTTAGATGACTTTTTTTGCTGTTTTGTATTAGGGTCATAAGGCCACTCGTGAGATGCCAGGCATCTCTGCAGGGTCTTCCTGCTTTCCTTGGTAGAGCTTCTTTGTCTTCGGCAGGCACTTGGCCTCTTAGCCTTACAGTGTTTGGACGCTGTGATGTTAATACTGTCAGTTTGACAGCCCGTGGACTCCCCAAGGAGTCAAGCCTCTGGATATGTCTGTGAGGGATTATCAAGATTAGATTACGAGAGTTTGTACAACTCACCCCAAATGTGGGTGGTTGCATTCCAAGAGTAACAGTGTGGGACTGCATTAAAAGGAGAAAGCCAGCTGAGTCTGGCATTTGTCTCTGTTCACAGTGTGATCAGATGCCCCCTGCTATACTCTGGATGTAAGATGAAGCAGAACCTTCCATTCTTAAATTACTATTGTTAGGTGTTTTGGTGTGTGTGTGTGTGTGTGTGTGTGTGTGTGTGTGTGTGTGTGTGTCTGTCAGTCTGTCTGTCTCGCTCTCTTTCTCCTAAAGGGAATAGAACTCTACCAAAGAAAGCAAGAAAAAGACCTAGCATCTCAGAGCTGGCCTTAGTGGCTCTAAAACAAAGCAGCAACAAAAACCACCATGGAATCAATATAGAAAACTGATTTCAGAAGGGGAATTGTTGCTGTGACTAAAACCGACCATGTGGTTCTTTGGCATTTGGAATTGGTTTATAGCATGTACATGCAAGAGTTTGAGTTTGGGGTCTATAAAATCCCTAGAACACTGTGAGCAGACCTTAATGGGCCACTCTGGTGAGAGTTTAGGAGACAGTGCTGAGAGAAGAACAGGCTGGTTCTTAAAGCTTTAAAGGGAAGAAATGCTGTATCTTGAATTGGGCTCCGTACTGTGAAAAAAGCAAGTTCATTTGAAAGGAGGTAGTCTGGACTGGGAATTCTTCTGAAGGGTTTATTGCTTAAACCAACTACCTGGAGAAATGTTTCTTCAGGGTCAGCCTTAAAGAAATACAGGGACTTAAGAAGCAACTGTGGGTCGAGTGGGTGGGGATCTATTCCAGTGGACCTTAAGTGCATTGCCCATGTATTTCAGTTTTGCAGGCATGAATGGTGTAGAATTGTGAGGACCATACAGTCTTCTACTTGAGGCCAGACAAGATATGGCACTATGGGAATCCCTGCAAGAAGGTCATGTCTTGAAGCTGTGGAGGTGAAGCCAGTATTGCATTGGAGACCCCAGAATGTTGGTGATATTAGGACCTGGACCTCTACTGCAGAAAGCTTCAGCCATGGAGGTGGCCCAAGAGAGAAATAGCCCAGTTGTTTCTATCATAAGCCCTAGTTCTTAACACAGAGCCACGAGATGTGATGTTTTCCCTATGGTGCTTTAGCATGGTTTTGTGTTGATCATTCCTTTCTGTGGCACTGTCTGCCCCTGTTGAAATGTGAATGTTTATTCTGTGCCACGCTCTATTGTAGACTTGTGGTTTGTTTTTCGTTTTATAAGCTCCCACATTAGGAGAGTGCCTTGAGTCTAAGAAGAGACTTTGGATATTTCAACAGTGCTGACACTGTTAAAGAGTATGGGATTATGAGGTTGAACTAAATGTATTTGCACAATAAAATGACCTTGAGCCCGTGGTGACAAGGGAGGTAGGAATTTTATGGCTTAAAAGAGATAAATTGGGATGTCAAGTTGACACGGGATAGATATTGATGGTTAACATTAGTTATCAGTTTGATAGGATCTGGAAACACTGGACAGACAAGCCTCTAGGAATGAGTTTTCTAGATCAGATTAGTTGGACAGGAAGACCCGCTATAATTCTGCAGAGTGCTGCTCTATGGGCTGTGGTGCTGGCGGGACTGAATAAGAAGTAGAAAGCAAACTGATAGAAAGCATTCATCTTCCTCTCTCCTGACTGTAGATGTCCTGTGACTAACTTTCTCCTGTTCCTTCCATGGTACCTTTTCTGCCATGAAGGACTGTGCCCCAGAACTGTGGACCAGAGTAAATGCTTCCTTCGTTAAGTTGTTTCGGTCGGGTGTTTAGTTGTAGAAATGAGACAAGTAGCAAATACAACCCTTGTATTGCTGTTTGTTAGGGGGCTCATTTAACGCAGCAGAGCAAAAATAAACGTGGCCAAATTCGCTCCATACAGAGTCTACCTCTGAAGCTCTGTAGGAAACAAATGATATTCCACTACCCTCTGCAGCCAATGGCTGCAGCCCTGAGAGCATTAGCTGTTCTGCTGGCCTTACTGAGTTGAGCAGATTATTGATATCTTTTATTTCGAACTTGAATCGTTATTGTCTTGTGACTTTGTGATGTTTTTATTACTCTGTTTGACAAATTCAATAAAACCATGACTCAGACAGTGCTGATATCCTTTGAATGACATTTTCAACAAATGTTCCTAGCACTGTGGATCGAACAGCATCATCCTTGGAGCTAATGAAGTGCTCTTGGAGCGTGCGTCATCCTAAGTCCACTGCCTTATGCCTGAAGGAACAATGAAATGTCTGTATACTGGAGAAAACCAAAGGAACAAGTGAGAGTTATATGCTCCTTGGGCATTTTAGATTTGATTTGATTGTGATGAGATCGCATAGCCTCCTAAATAGCCAAAGGCCCTTTTTATAAACAACTTTCCTAGCTGAATTTGACAATGCTTAGGTTGTTTCTAGAAAGTGTGGTTTGTATCAGAGTTCTCCAAAACAAGATAATCACACTGACAAGACAATGTCCTAGTTCTATAAAACTATATGAAAACTGAATGAAATGCACCTGAAACCGGAGTTTTGCTCTGTGCCATTGGAGTGCCCTCTAGTGGTCTGGATGTCAGATGGTCACCGTGCCTTGAGTGGCAGGGGAGGAGCTGCACAGCAGGCACACCACTCATTGACTTCCCTTCCTCATCTTGTCACATCTTGGCATTTATATGAGCATGGCTAGGATCTTGGCATTTATATGAGCATGGCTAGGATCTTGAACTTCTGTAATAAAACTATGTAATAACAGTAACATTAACCAACAGGTCTCATAAGAGTTGATCAAAAAGTTCAAACTCAAAATGACAAAAAAAATTATTTGAAAAATAGAATTTTTTTATGGGTCAAGAGGAATATGACTACAGGAAGACACGAGCACATGGAGAAACCAAGATTTCAGAATATAAAAGTCAACTGAGTTAAAAAACACAGTGGGCTTTATCATACTTTTGTCACTGGAAAAGGTACCATCAATAATACGCATTGTTAAAGGCTTTTATTTGCTGTTAAAATATTTTAAAGCCATGATATTTTAAAGTTCAGTCTCCAATAATTTATCATCATCTTGTTGTGAAAGTAATATGATCATCTATATCATAATATATATTTGCAATATGTAATGAGCTAACATATACACAGATGTAGTTGCATGCTCAAGCATATTTTACTGGCAGGGCATGTGAGTACAAAGTTCTGAGGATAATGATAATGTGGCTTATAAGTTTCTTTTCTAAATTTGAGTATTTCAAGTTCTTCAGATAGTGGGCATAAGAGGATATCTTATCTAATAGGATAAGAGATTGTATGAGTAGTTTTATTCATTTTCCTATGAAGATATTTAAATACTAGTGATGTTGATGTGGGATTCTCCTCTGTATGCTGTGATTACCATTGATTAATAAAGGACTGCTTTGGACCCATAGCAGGGCAGAACTTAGCTAGGTGGGGATAACTAAAGTGAATGTGGGGGGAAAAGGAGGTGGAGTCAAGAGAAGCCATGGAGTCTCCACCAGAGAAAGACATGCTGAAACTTTGCTGGTAAGTCACTGCCATGTGGCAATACACAGATTAATGGAAATGGGTTAAATTAATTTGTAAGAGTCAGCCAATAAGAAGCTAGAGCTAATGGGCCAAGCAGTGATTTAATTAATACAGTTTCTGTGTGATTATTTCAGGGTAAAGCGGCCAGGAACCAACTATCAGCCTTCATACAACATAATATCTTGATAGGTTTTGGATTTTAAAGATAGTTTCTAAGATGAATTAAATCATTTTCTTAACAGAAAGTAAATTTTGCTAGCCTTTTCTTTATCATTTGTTTTCTATTCAGCACTATTGGTAAATTCTCACAGTTTAGAGGAAAATCAACCAGAAACTTAAGAAGCTAATATCAAAGGACCTCACCAATCCATGACTTGAAAGTTTTCCGTATTATGCACAGAAAAAATTAGGGTGTTCCCCTGCTGTCTGTATAGATTGTGACTCAGTGAGGTCAAAGCATCAGTGAGCAGAAAAAACAAAATGAGAACTTCATGGTCATCTTATGAATATATTCTTGCACATATCGCTATGTGTACTTACATGACATACCTTCTCACATAAACATACACATATCCCAACATTTATACACCCTAGCAAAGACTTGACTGGACTTTCATAGAGACCTTGCTAATAATTTCTACAGCTGTATAAAATACATGTAGTATTTTATAATTTTCTGGGTATGAATATTTGCCTACATGTATGTATACACACTGCATTCATGTCTAGTACCTGTTGAGGCCAGAATGGGGAGTTAGATTTCCTGAAACTGGAGTTACAGATCATTGTGAGTAGTCATATCTGGGTCCTCTGCAAGAGCAGATGAGACATTTCTCCCGCCCTTACTTTTATTGTTGTTTTAAGCTATGTGTATTTGTGTGTATGTGCATATTGGTGCAAGTGCCCAAAGTAATAGGAAGTAGTGAGTCACCCATCATGGGTACTAGTAGCTGAACTTGGATCCTATTCAAGAACAATACCAGCTCTTAACCACTGAGTCATCTCCACAGTGCCAGTTTTCACATTTTAAAATATACAATAATGGTTATATCGTGTGTTTTGAATGACAGGATTCAAATTAGCTATGGGGAAAGACATGAACATAGAAGGCTATTGCTTGTTTTGCTGTCTTCCATCTGCAAAGAATCCCAAAGAATAACATGTGCACATGCATAGCACAGTGTCTTGCCTTGTGGTTTTCTGTGCATCTTCTGAACTGCCCTTTCAAACAAACAAACAAACAAGCAAAAAACCAGAGAAACTTTAACTGGATTGATCCTGGTGGCATTTAATTGTGTCTTTCAAGCAAACACAAATATTTTAATTTATTCTCTGGTTTTACACACAAATCATTATGTGTTCCATAAAGAGCCTAATTCAGAGTAAAGTTCTGGTCCAGTCCTCTCACGTCTCCCTTTGATGCAACCTGGATATTTCTATCAATGTCACCTATTGAAAATCATTTGTGATGATTTTCATTGACTGGTCCCCACCTCTGCCCCTTACTGTCTGGTTTCTAGTGTTCTGTAAATTGCCCAAGTATCAAAAAATCACTTTCTGAGGGAAAAGGCATGGATGGAGAGTAACAGAAGTGGGACCAAGTCTGAAACACTTCATCACTAAGAGATTGAGGAGTTGGTAAGATGCCTGAAAAGGGACAGCCATATAGAGGAGATGGTGATCAGCTTGATGAAATGACATTTTCACTGTCGCCCATTTCCCCATCAGTTGCAGAGATGATAGGTAAATTTCTTCAATGCTGTGAACTTGTCAGAAGTTTGTAGTCCTCAGAACTACAGGCTTAATAGCCAATTAAAAATGTCTCCACTAATATCTTTCACTTCTTATTCTGTCTTTCCTTTCCTGTATCTAAACTTCATGAAAATAAACATCAGGGACTAAGGGTATACTAAAGCGAGACTCTTAGTAAAGGTTTGGGGATCATTTGATACAGCATTCCATTCAATGTATGTAGGCTAAATGTCTACTACGTTGTAAGAGTGGTATAGGCTATTCTGGGTGCTTCAGGGAATCAGAAATTAAAGCAGTGTGTCTACAAAACTCAAGGTGTCTTCATATGTCTACAACAGAAAGGTAAATCTACTTAAGAAGCATGTGGACGGCCTGGAAATGCAAATGAGCTAATCACATGTATAGGAGAAGTAACACAAGCTGTGAAGGAAGAAAGAGTGTGTGTGGGTGTGTGTGCATGTGTGTGAGTGGGTGTGTGTGCATGTGTGTGCTCAGGGAATTATTAAGGACTTAAAAACAGGTTAAATAAAGAACAAGTTAGGAAAACTGAAAAAATATGAGCAAATCTACAGAGGATGGGGAAGTATTTTTGGAAAGAGGCAGTAGTCACATTTAGCTGGATCATGAAGAAAGAAACTGAAAAGAGAGACTAGTAAGTGTGCCGTAAAAGCAACGGCAATTCAGATCTCGGGCGGGAATCTGACTGGAGTAGTGAGTGAAGGGTGTATCTGTGATAAAGTGCCTGGAGAGCAGGGACGGGTTAGGATTCAAGGTTCTTCAACACATGCTAGCTCTGTACCGTGAATTAATTCAAGTGATGTCTGGATCGATATTTTAATGTAAAAGGCATTTGTATACATGAACACTCCTAACTAAAGAAAATGGAACTAAGGGCTGATGCTTGTAATTTTGACCTTGTCTCAAGCGATAAGATCCATTGTGTTCACTCTATTCTGTTTAAGATTTCAAGAAAAGAAACAGGGAAAAAAAAAAAACCCACTGAGGTAACACCCCGAGGAAGGTTAGCATAAACTGCATGAGAAAGAAGGGTGTGAGACCTTTTGCACTGTAATGATTTAAAAGCTAAGGGCACTCTCCTCTGGGGGAGGAGAGAGAGGAAGAATCTGCAGGTGGAATCTGATAGATATTAAAAGGAGACTGGAACAACAATACGCCAGGCCAGCGCCCGAGAAGTGTGCATGTGTGACGCGAAAGCAGAAAGAATAAACTGATATAATGCCGCAGCTGGGCTCTGTGCTGGGAGAGAGTTGTCCGTTTTCCAGGGAGCCTCTGAAATCTTTACCTGGGTCTAGAACAGTATAAGCTCTTTGTTGAGACGAAAGAACATCACTAGATTCAGTCAATCTCTGGATACAGCTCCACCGTGTGGCGGAAGGGAGAAGCAACAGTTACAAGTCCATAGGACTCCCATTCACTTGCAGCCTTGGAAGGGCTTAGGAGCCCTTAGGAGGGTGGGAGAGAGAGTGTCTCCAGAGTTTTGAAATAAACCTAAGTTTGTGTGCAGGAGACTTAAAGAGGTCTGAGTGATAGAGAAAACAAAAAAAAATTGAGGTAGGAGGTGTAGCTAAGTGGTAGAGTGCTTTACTTAAGAATATTCAAGGTCCTGGGTTAGAGTCACAGAACTGCTTCTCAAAACAAGCAGTCATAACAAAAGAGGTGATTCATGTTTTTCATCTTAACATCCTCAAGGGTGAGGCTAGGAGTTTGCTGCAAGTTTGGTCTGTAGGCTGAGACTCAGAAAAAAAAAAGAAAAATAAAGGTAAAACAAAAGGATCTTATGACCTCAAATTTCAAGTACATAGAGAAAATTTGAGTGGCAACTAGAATAATATAATTAATATCAAAGAAGAAAAGCACATACAATTCTCAAGGGTGAATTTTTCCAGGACTCCTACATTCTGTGGGGTTCTGCTAGCTTCAGTTCTCTTTTGTCAGGAATGAAGTGGATTTAGTGAATTCTTACATCAACTTCCGTTCGGTGGTTTTCTGGAGGAGACAGTCCCTAGCGTTCTTTTGTTCGCACATTTTGTAATCTCTGTGATCACCCCTTAAGTTTTTGTTGATGAAGAAGGGTACTGAAAGGGAGATGCTGAGAAAAGCAAAGGTTGTGGTGGCTCACACTTTTAATCCCAGCACTCGGGGAGGCAGAGGCAGGAGGATCTCTGTGAGTTTAAGGCCAGCCTTGTCTATAGAGTGAGTTCTAGGACAGGTTCCAAAGCTACACTGAGAAGTCATCTAAAAAAAATCAATCAAACAAACAAAACAACAACATCAACAACAAAAACATAGGTTCCAGGCTATGGACAGAATTGCAAGTGTTCTGCCCAATCATCTCTAGGCAATACTCCAGATTTTCCCCAGAGCCCTAGCATCTGTGAGCACCGCGTGCTTCAACTCTTAGTTGACTGATGATTTAGAAAGTGTGTCTTACATGCCCTGATATTTTGCTGTGGTCTACAGGCTCATCCTTCATTTTTGTTCTCAGGGCCTTGCTGCCAGCCCGCCTTCCTGAAGTTCCTACCGCTGTCAAGCTATGGCAGCTGCTCCACTATGGTGACCTCATCTCCTTACACTTCCTGCAAGGCTGAGGGCTGGGCTCCAGTTCTCTTTGGCTGCACTGTGCCTGTGGGTTTGTAATAACTCCCCAGGCAGAGCCCGCTGCACCCACCTGGCCTTTGTTCTCTCAGTGCCTCTTGAAGGAACAAGAAACGTTCAATAAGAATGGTATGGGTTCGTGCGCCAGTGGGGAAATTTAGGGTAGGATGATGCAGGAGCCAGGTCACTAGATCTCCCTGCTTCCTCTCTTTCAATTGTTCAGTGGCACTGAGGAGTGTGGCCTGCTGTGGGTCTTGGTTCTTGATTGCATACTATCTCAGTTTTGCCCTTACCTGACTGGTTTCTCAAATTGAACTTTCAGATAAAGCAGTTACACCTCAGTTTTGCTGTGTTTACTCAAGAGCAAGACTGAGACACCTCCTTTGTGTGTAACTCCACAACTGCTTCTGAACGTTCTGCCTGGCTAGCAATGGAACGGCCAGCATTTATCTCGTATCTTGCACTTCCAGTCCTTAAAGATAGCTTACATAATGCTTTCCCTATCCTTGGCTAAATAGACTTCGTTTCCTTTAATTACCGCTTAAAATGTGTCGGTTAGGTCTTCCACTTTGTGACTCACTTTAATTTGTCCCTATCTTCTCAAAGGGAACTCCTTGAGTACCCTTCCAGGTGTGGGCAGTGCAGGGATGAGCCAGTGGGCATTTCCATTCTTTCTGGAATGAAGTATCAGCACAACTGTCCTGATTGTGCAAGTCTTTCCTTCTGGGAATATAGTGAATATAGTTTGGGACATGGTGTCTGACAGGCCAAAAAAAAATGCATGGGGAAATTAAGTTACACAGAGTGAGGCAGAAAAGGTGTGCCCACCTGTGCCAGCTTCTGAGAGAAGTTCAGGTCTTCTGGTGCTTGCATTTCTGACAATGGAGGTTTCTCTGAAGACCCATAAAGGTTGCAATGTAACTTCTCTGACTTGGTGTGTGAAACTCATGGGACAATCCCGTAGCTATGCTTGCCGATATGGGGGTTCATTCTACCATCATTTCCTTCTAAATGCCACTCTCCATTTTAGGTTTTAAAAAAAATGTCTTTCATACTCCTTAGTAGCTTTTCTCTTTTTTCGGCTATCACAGATTAAGTGTCCTCTGGGAATAACCACTGTCTCTGTTTTATGGGATGCACAGATATAGGGATAATTGGCTCCAGGACTTGTACAGGTCTGGAAACCATACTAAATACCTAATATAAGTAAAAAGACTCTGAATATGAGCTTGGAGATATAGCATAGTACATGGTGAAAGCCCTTACTGTGTAAGCTTGGAAACCTGGGTTTGATCTCAGGAGCCCAGGAGAAGCAGGTGGAAGGAGAGGGCAGACTCTACTGAAGTCTCCTGACTTCTCCATGGGCATCAGAGCTCACATGGACACACACCAATGTTGAATGAGTTCAGATCAGAGAGAAAAGAATGCTGTGGCTTGCTGCAAAGAGGTGCTGGGGGAATATCCATGAGAAAAGCACATTCCGGTTTGCTACATCTTCCTGCAGAATTTCACAGAGACCCAGTTCTGTAGGTCTCTGGCAGCTGCCTGGGCATTTGCTTTTTCCTCAAGGCGAAAGTCATTTTGTACTCTTTAGTAGTTATGATTGTGAATGCGTGTGGAACACTGCCTCTAACAGGGTCAGAGATATGACAAAATTTTCTTTTTACCTTAAAAGCCTATAAGTAGGTTTCATTTGGGAATATATATGTATATTGCAAAAAAGAGGTCACAAGTTTGAAGGAGAGTGGGAGCAGGGAAGAATACGGGAGGGTTTGGAGGGAGGAAGGGGAAGCGAGGAACATCATTATAATCTAAACCAGTGCTTCTTAACCTTCCTAATGTCGCGACCCTTTAACACAAGTTCCTCATGTTGTGATGACTCCCAACCATAAAATTATTCCCATTGCTACTGCATAACTGTAATTTTCCTACTGTTATGAGTTGCTATGCAAATAACTGTTTTCTGATGGTTTTAGATGACCCCTGTGAAAGGGTCATTTGATCTCCAAAGGAGTTGTGACCCACAGGTTGAGAACCACTGGTCAAAACTTACATGCCTATGCAGAATCTTCATAAAGATCAGGACCATCTTTTTATGCAGAATTAGCTCTCTCAGATCTCACGTCAGCTCCTTGTTCCCCGAAGGCTGAGAGCAGACTCAGTTATTCGCAGGATTATTTTCAGCTTTGCTGCAGTTAAGGGCTATGCTGAGAAGACAGAGAGGTTAGTGGCCTTGCAGTCAGGCAAGGGCAAAGGCTGATGACTTCTTCCTGCTCTCAGCTTCATTCTTTAACAGGTACATGGTGTATGGTGCATGGATGCTTCAGGTTAGGCTCATGACTCAACTTCACCACAGCTCCTGAAGTTGGTGTGACTTCCAGAGGCAACTTGGCCAGTTGTCTGACTTCTCGCTGCTCCCTTTAATGGGTTTGGGGATAAAGTTTAAAGCTGAATTTTCTGAGGCAGGGGTTCTTCAAAGACCCAAAAGTGAAACGCTGTGCATTCAAAGGTAACAATAGATACCACCCTTCCCAACACCTTTTGCTGAAAAAATTGTGTAGCGACAATTATTACTAGATAGCCATTCTTGCCATTTATTTTTTCCAAATCTGGAAGCCTTTGCTTTATTCCAGATTCATGTGCACTTCCATTCTTGGCCCAGAAACTAACTTTGTGTTTAGTGCTCAGTGAAAACCTCAGCCATGTTTGTACATGGGCAAGTGGAGGGGACAAAACACACACAGAGAACTAGTATGACTAGTGTCTTCCATTTGTACCCAATGCAATCCAAAGTTCTACCTTCCCATAGAGTCTAGAATCACCCAGCTCTTTCATTCTCTCCAGTGACCATGTTCTTTACTCTGGCTTCCTGTCTAACAAGCCATGCACGTTTCCCTGGCTTTCTTCCCGCTGCCCTTGAGACTCTGCCCTGGGTAATGCTACCCTACTCTACCTGCTTAGCTTAACGTGTTCCTCTCAGAGAGATATCATTTGTTACATTGAGAATTAATTCTTAATAGATTTTTAGACCTTCCTATTTATCTTTAATTTTGTTTATATGGTGTTTGTCTTCCTCAAGAACTCAGATTGCTACGAGCTATGCTAACTCTTATATTGCTGTATCTGGTAGAATGCCTGCATAAAATACTGTAGGTCCTCACAACTACTGAATAAAGAACTGAGCGCTCAATTAAAGGATGGTTATATTAATATAAAATATTGTGAATGATAGGGAAAAGGTGTCCATTTGAATTACTCAGATTGTGTTTGCTTTTGAGGGTGCTGGAGATTGAACTCAGCACCTTGGAAATGCTAGACAGATCCTATACTCCTGAGAAATATTCCAAAGCCCTAGATATGTAGTTTTTGGTATAAAAAGATGACTTGATTTGAAAAGAAAATAAATTTCAAGATGTGTGTTATTTCACTATAGTATACTTACAATTTTGGCTATAAAAGATATCCGATTTCAGTTGGAAAACAAAATTAATTCAGGTGGACTACTGGACAGTCCTTGGTAACAATATGTTATATACTTGAAAATACATGGGTGTAGCTTTTAAATGCTCTTACCACACAGGCAGAAAAGCAGTATGTAAATTGGTATGTATATTAGTTTTATTTAACCATTCTTCAACTTATACATGTATCAAAATGTCACATTATATACTATAATTAGATATAAAAATAAACAAATGAAGAAACATCAGTAAAAACACATATACCAAAATAAATGTAATACTCTTTGAATTGCAGATATTAGCTTCCATATACTTTACCAATCTCCATTTTCTTACAACGAATTTTATATAGACATATTGTTTGTTTCTTTGTGTGTGTGTGTGTGTGTGTGTGTGTGTGTGTGTGTGTGTGTGTATGTATGTGTGCATGGCCACACATGTGTCATTGAGGGAAGAGGACAACTTGGTCCTCTCCTTCCATCAGTTGGGTTCTGAGATATGAACTCAGGTCATGAACCATCTTGTCATCCCTTAATTAATTAATTTATTCATTTATTTATTAACATTCGACTTCTTTTTCTTAAGAGTTGTTTTAGAAGCTGGGTTTACATGCTGATTATAGAATTCAAGCACATGGCTCCTGAGGTCATAGGTCATGGTACCTTCTGTAGGGAGCAAGAGAAGGCAGAAAGGCAGTGAACAGAGCAACAAGAGATGCAGCAGATCCACAAATCTTTCACACTTTTCATTGGGTGGGAGTGGGAGATGGGTGTTAAAGTTCATGTTTTCTTCAGCTCAGCTAAGCAAGTGGGAGCTCACTGACTCTGGACTGACAGCTGGGGGACCTGCAGAAGACCGAGGTAGGACCTCTGAATGCAGGTGACAGTTGTGTGTCTTGGGCAGTTTGTGGGACTACTAGCAATGGGACCAGTATTTATTGCTAGTGCATGAACTGGCTCTTTGGAGCTCACTCCCTATGGAGGAATACCTTGCTCAACCTAGATACGGGAGGAGGGCCTGGGTCCTGCCTCAAGTGATGGATGTGACAGACTTTGTTGACTTCCCATGGGAGTCCTCACTCTCTCTGAGGAGTGGATGGACGGTGGGGTGGGGTGGGGAGAAAGTGGGGAGAGCAGGAGGATAGGAGGGAGATGGGACTGGGATTGGCATGTAAAATAAGATTGTTTTGAAAATAATAATAATGATAATAATATATTCATATTTTCTGGGTGGGGATTCTTCTGTACTCTTTTACCATTCTGTCACTGCTAACTTTTTCAACATTTCAGAAAGCTTCTTCGCCATATTTCTCTATTTGGTTGACATTATTTATATATTTGTTTTTGTATGAATTACAGATTCTTTGCACATCATGTGGTCATACCATGGATAACACTGATTTCTTTTTTATAATAATGCATATACAGGAAGAATTTAATGAAACTTTGATTAAATATTCTGCTTAACAGAAGAAAATCATCTACATAATCTTTTTGTGAATATATATAATATACATATTTCATTTTTTCTTTAATAAATACTAGGTTAGAATTGCTGGGGGTCTCTAGGGTAACACAGTATCATTCTTCTGTTCTGAAGTACTTGGAAATTATCGAGACCAAGTCCGTTAGAATGAGAGTGATTGCTAATTAAAGTTGTGTCAAAGTATACAATTTAATATCTGAAGCCCAAAGAGTTGTCTTAATTATGAAAATTTAACTTCAATAACTATCATGACATAAGTCTTAAAGATCAACATTTCCCATAAAATTTGAAGACATTTTTAGAACCTGTTTTATAATGGGGTCCAGTTATGAGAAAGAAGTCATAGTTATTTGGACAGATAATTTCACACAAATGTTAATTACCTCTAACAGTGCAACAAAAGCAGCAGGATGCGGCAGTCTCAGAAACACTTTCTTTTCGGTGTGGGGAGTGGAATGACTAGCATTCAGCAGTGTAGAGCTTAAACACAGGCTTTCAGATTACACCACCTCGTAGTGTTGATGTATTGGGTGGGGTCGCATTGAGTACGGGATTCTGTGTCAGCTAGGGTTATGCATACCATAACACACACGACAATCCCAGCTTCATTTTGCAACTGCCATAAGCCAAGATCATGTTTTTTATTTGCAAATGGTTGGTAAAATATATTTTAAAATGTATGTTCCCAGGGCCACTGCTAGAAACTACTAGAAAGTAGACAAAAATAAGTATACTCTCTTAGATTTCTGAGGTCTAGAAGGCCCAAATCAAATTGTCATCCATGCTAAGTTCCTTGACACTGATGGCAGAACTGGTGAACTAGTCCTTATTTCTTCCCAGCTTTTGGCAGTGGCTCTCAATCCATGGTTTTACTTTGTGGCTTATTATTCTTCTCTCTGTCTTTGACTAATTATTAGTTAAAATATTGCATATAGGGAAATTAGGGACATAAGGTAGTTGGTAGAGTGCTTGCTCTAGCATGCACAAATCCATTGGTTCTAACCCCATCAATATAAATATAGTATGGGAGGTGTACACCTATAACCCCAGCTCCGGAAGTAGGAGGCAAGAGGATGAGAATTCAAGGTCATCCTGGGCAACATAGAGAATTTGAGACGACATGAGACCCTCCTTCTCCTTATCTCTGTCTAATCTATATCTATATCACCAACTATATCTATATTTATTTATGTATGTGTGTATGTACATTTATATGTTTATGTACGTACATCTATATATTATCTACAGCTCCAATGGCAGAATTATGAAGTTACTATAAGGCCATATGACCTACAGAACCTCACTTGTTTTCTCTCTGGTCCTTACTAAGAAAGCTTGCAGACACTTGTTCTATATCATGGGTTCCTCAAGTAATGAGAAAATACAAATTAGATTTAACTGTTGCTACTGAGAGCACGTGCTGCTCTTAGATAAAGACGTATTATTGCAGGGAACCCCAGGGGCCTTGAAACAGAGAAGCCAAATGAATCAAATGAGAACTCTCTTTCATTCTCCTCGAGTGTCTGTCTGTGTGTGTGTGTGTGTGTGTGTGTGTGTGTGTGTGTATGTTGCTTGCCATTGTTCAAGCTTAAGAGGGAAGAAACGGAAGAAGCAGAAAAAAATGGTTTGTGGAGATTAATTTGGGACCGATAAAAATTCTTTCCTGAATATCTCAGTGGGGGGGGGGCAGGGCATGTAAAAGGAGGTAGGTGGAGAGGAGAGCTGTGATGTCTTGCCACTAAAGGGTAATTGAACAGATCAACTCTAAGCAAGTTTGGTTACCTGCCCCAAATCAAGCCAATCAAAATAGTAGGATGGATAAGGGAGGGATCCGTGAAGCCCCACATTAGCTGAGGAACTACTGGCAGTTGGTGGCTGTTGTGGAAGGAAGAACCACTCTCCTGTGGAGTTGTGGCCACTGGTGAGTTGCTCATGCTCCAGTGGATGGCCCAGTATGCCAACATTAAATGGACTCTGGCTATTAAAACAGGAAAAAAAAGACATGAAGCTGGGAGGGAGAGTAGATTGAAGGCACTGGAGGAGTTGGAGGGAAGTAGCGGAAGATGGATATGGTCAAAATACTTTGCATACATATATAAAGCTTCAAAAATAAAAATTATTTTAAAGTTTGCATACATATACATACATATAAATATATAACATAACTTCTGTATCTAACTAGAGTCCATATGTACGAATGCACCCACAGGCATGCACAGAAATGATACACTGGTATTTGACAGATGGCACACATGATGTTGATCTGATTTATCATCTTATTTATATGTTATTATGTCATTTATCCCCGAGTTGAACATTTCTATCACTCAGTACTTTAGTCAAAATTCTCTAGAAGAGCAAATATATGTACTTACATATTTACATGTGTGTATATAATAAATCAGAATTTATTAAGTGAGTTTTCAAATAGTAATGGCAGCGAAGTCACATGTGAAATGCTGTCAAGTCGGGCACTAATTAGTCCTTGAGGCTGAATTCCTTAATGGAGTAGTCCCACAATCTTGCAAAGGGGAGCAACAACTGGCAGTTCCTCAGTCCACAAAATGGGGTGCTTCAGCAGTCCCAATCTGGCATGAGAAGTCCGAAAAGTTTCTAAGGAGCTTCTGGTACCTGGTTTGTGATGGAAGCTTGGAAATGCTAGTTCTGATGTCAGCAAAGGAATCACCATCATCTTCATCATCATCAGCAGCAGCAGCAGCAACGACAACAACAACAGAGAAAGTCAACTTAGTGGCAAGAAGGAGGGCCACACAAGCAAAAGGCAAGAAGATCTTCCCTCTGCCACGTCCTTTTACATCTGGGCTGCTACCAGAAGGTGCCACACCTGTGGGTGTTCCCACACGAGTCAAGGTAATCAGGACTATAATTATTCAGGTGTGGCTCTCTATTCAGGCGATTCTTCTAGTTTCCGACAAGTTGGCTTTAAAACCAACCATAATACCTAGTGAGAAAACTGAAACATATACATAGCATGCAACATGCTACAAATAAATTTGTGGTGATATTTGTGTAAACAAACCCTCAGCACATCTGTCATATAGAACTCTAAACATACAGCTCTGCATAGCACATGACACTGAGTATACACAGCACACTAGGACTATGCCACTCTGGCTGACTTATAAATTTACTACAGCATGCTTTAGTCCTATTTTAGAATGCTTCTTTCTACCTACATAAAAATAGTTACTGTAAACAGTGTGCCATGTTACTCCAGCAATAACCTCATCTGTCTTTCTGTCTTTCATTTACCTTCCCCCTTTCATTGCATTGAGTCCACATTGTGTGATTGCCCTTTATTATTTGTTTCCTTAATCTGTATAATTCACCTTCCCACCCTGTGGATAAAAATGTGATGTGATGTGTGTATATGTGTGTGTGTGTGTGTATGTGTAATTGAATGTGTGGTTATGAACACCTCATATTGTGCAAATTGGTTGTGAAAAAATAGCAAGCAATATTTAATGTTTCTGAATGCTGTGAGCAAAAATTAATTCAAAATCGGGTGTACAATCTGAGGTGTTTCTGGCAGTCCGTGCCTGTGCTACATTATGTGACTTCACTGAAACCTTGGTTTTGAACACACAACGTGTGTACGTTACAATACACGGGTTATATTTCTGGCAACACCAATGAATGTTGTCTTTACCACCCTGATCATGTTTGAGATTATTAAATGGTATGTGCTTTTTATTCCACATAAAGTTTTCTGCTCTTATAGAAACATGATGTTGGGAGCTATAGAAATGATTTAGTGGCTATGAGTGTAGTATAGCATCTTCAAAGGACTTGAATTTTATTCCTAGCACCCAATTTGGGGGGGGGGGGTTCATAACTCCTTGTAGCTCCAGGTTCAGGAGATCTGATGCCTCTGATCTCTAAGGGCACCCCACATGCATGCTCATACTAACACATTAATAAACACATAATTAAAAGTAAAAATAAATCTTTCTAAAAAGAAATGTAAGTTATGTTTGAATCATGGAGAACAAATACCATTCAACACCAGTTGGTATGTCTTTGCATTAGGTTGTGTTAAAGGTTTCATTTTAGAAATTGCTGTTTGAGCAGCTGACTAGGTTTTACAGAAGAAAATCCTGAAATGAATTTTGTTTGGTGATTAGGAGAGAATTTCCAACAATTTCTAACTTCACTTCTGCCATTTGGTATTTATGTGATACTGCTTGGAGGTATTCACCAGAGAAAACTGCTTGGACATGGGTTTAAGCAATAGAAAGTCTTTATTAGCCATCTGATGACTACACTGGGTGTTCAGGATACCAGTGTAACACTGAACCTTTCTTAGGGTGAGTTTCTGAACACAAAAACCATGTCCTGGTTTGACATACTTCAGTTAACAAGGCCAGTTAGTCAGAAACAGAAATACAGAAGCTAAAAAGCAAGGTTACAACTTACAAAACTTTCCCAGAACTATATAGACCTTGGTGGATTAGCCCTTAATTTTAGTTTTGTCAGGTGGTGCTATTTATGTGTGCAGTTTTACAGCCTGAAAGGTACTTCCATCATGGAGTCAGTTGTGCTAAAGTCTCAGGGCTTACTAAGATTGGGACCCTGTTACAATACAGCATGCTGAGCACTGATGATCATAAAATCAGAACATGGACCAACTCTAAAGAGGTGAAGAGAGTCTGTATCCTAAAGTATCAAATATTCAGCTAGGCAATCCACTTCATTAGTATGCAAACTTGCTTTTGCCTTTCATCAGTAATAAAATAATACGCATTGCAAAGAGTTGTTTTAAATTAATTTCTTGGATAGATGAATGTAAGCTTTCCCCTTTGGCTAAAAGCAAAACTGTGGCTTTCTGAGTCATATGGTCGTACATCTTTAGAATTTTTATGTTTTCCAGAGTGGCCATCAGTTTACATTCCCACCAGGAGTGTGCGAGCGATCAGGGTCTTCCACATTCTGGACCACATTTGGTGATGCCACTTTTCCTTTTATGTGTCCTGGTAGTTTATAATGACACTTCACTGTGCCTTAGGTTTTTTTTTTTGTTTCTTTTTTTTTTCTTGAACAGCATTGCACACATTCTTATCTGTATTTTTTTGAGTTCACTGATATTTTCACTTATATCATGGTTATTTATTTATCTAACCTTTTATTTCTCATAGGGAAATAAATCTTAATTTCAAGTTGTTTATCAGGTAGTTTGGTTATTACAATGACAAAGTAACTCTCACACAAAGACATTGATCAAATGATATTCAGATTACAGTCAACAAAGCAAAGAAAAAAATTGTTCATTATCAAGAAGTAAGGACCTAGAGAAGGTCAAATTGAAAGAAAATAGTTTTGATCCTACATCTTCCATTAAAATGCATGGCAGTGAGTTAATGTGAAGAAATGGGCAGCAAATGAAAGTGGCTGCAGCTGGATCCTGCCCTGAGTGGGGAGAGATTAAGAGTTCAGAGATTTTAATTGCTCCATATAATTTCAAAGGACAAATATGCCACATCAGAACAGACAATGCTACTTGAGATACTCTATTACTTCCAACAATGTGTCAGTAGCCAAACCTATGTACAGGACTTCTCAGCAACTGTGTCTCACAGGGAAAATCCCTGGGCCAGCAGGGTTTCCCACATTAAATGGTATCCAGGTACAATTGGATTTTTGACTAAGTTTTGGGAATTGTTTTTATTACTTTTTAAGATGTAGGGCCTTTGTCAGAGTCTACTTTTTGGTTCTTTCACAGAGCAGAAAGTTTTTGGAATCCAATCCTTTTATGTTTTTCTTACAGGGCGAACTTCATTGTCAAGTCTCAGGAATCACTGCCCACTCCCAGGTGTTTTCTTTCTTTATACTTTTACTTAAGTCTTGAGTTCTTTTTGAGTTATTCTTGGCCCCATGTGCTTAAAGGTTAGAACAAGCTTTGCCTTGCGCCTCTGCATGTCTACTGGTCTTAGCCTTACCCCTGTGAAGGTTCGGAGTCCCTTAATCACTTTACATTTTGAAAACAGCTGGCCACTTTTGTGTGGCTCTAATTTGTGTGGTTCTACTTTCTGTTCCCTTGAACTAAGTGAACATTTCTTCACTAATATCATGCAATCTTGATAATTTTTACCGCGTAAGTTGTGAATTTGCAGATACTTTCCAGTTTGTTATTTTTTAAAACTTGTTTTACGATTCATCAACTTTCTTATTAAATCAGAATAATCCTGTCAATATTTGCAAGCTGTCTTGCTAGAATTTTTGAAAGTTGTGTTAAACCTGTATGCTGAAACGTTTGTGAGCAAAGATTTAGTTATTTGCAGAAACAACAAGGGTTGTCTGCAACCCTCCAACCCTTTCTATTGTGTTATTCACTCAAATTGATACCCATTAGGTTACATACATCTCATGTGGTGTGTGTGTGTGTGTGTGTGTGTGTGTGTGAGAGAGAGAGAGAGAGAGAGAGAGAGAGAGAGAGAGAGAGAGAGAGAGAGAGAGAGAGAGATGGTGGGGGAGAATTGTCTGTATTCTGTCAATCATATTTTAATAAAACGCTGATTGGCCAGGCAGGCAGTATAGGCGGGAAAGCCAGACAGGAAGTAGGGGTGGAGAAAAGAGACTGGGAGTATTCTGGAAAGCAGGAAGCTCCCTCCGCTGTTCTGCCCAGACCACCAGAGAGGAAAGATGTAAGCTGCCCCACTGGAAAAGGTACTGAGCCATGTGCTAACGTAGATAAGGATAATGGGGTAACAAAAGTTATAAGAGCTAATAAGTAGCTTGACCTAATGGGCCAATCAGCTTTATAATCTTATGGAGTCTTGTGAGTGATTTTCTTTGAGCTTGCCGGTTGTGGGGTACTGAGCAGGACAGATACCCCAACAAGCCAGCCCTCATGTTACAGAGAGAGAGAGTCCATGTCTTTCTGCAGAGAGGATCATACATAAGCATCCAATGAGGGTTTGGAGGCTCTGATGTCAAACTCCTGGTATGTATAAGATAGAACCTTAGTATGTAGATATGTTGAGATGGCCAGTTTGACTGGGAGAATGTTGTGAAGAGGTTTGTTTGTGTTTCCATTCTAAGACTACCAATGGAGTCAGACCTGGTTCAAAAGCCGGAGTCCACACTGAGTTGACCGGAATGGACCATAGAGTTTTCTTGGGCAACTGAGATGAAGCTAGAGGGGCACACAGGAGGCAGAAGGAGGGAGCTAAGGAGATGCTTGGGCTTTTTCAAGCAGGGAAGGTGGAGAAGAGAACAAGTGATCATTTCTCCCTTTCTCCGAGGATCTCTCAGATATATTTCCCTAATATTTAACTCCCGAGTTTTATTTTTTAACAAAGCACTACAAGAAGTTGCAATAGGGGAACATGGTGCAGTTCACTTAAAACAAATTATTTCTTATTGCTAACTTGTGTTAGGGCATCTGCACCTGCACGTGTCTCCTAGTCAACATTTGTGTTGCAGGGAATTCTTTTGTAAGGATTTGGTTTTAGTTTTTGTCTATAATATTGTCTCACCTTAGGCATTATTATATTAGGTTTCAAACACAGGTCATCCATTCAGGATGGTTGAACTAGTAAATCAATGTGTAAGAAACACAGCTTGGGTTAAGAGTGTTCACTCCTCTTCCAAGGACCAAGTTCAGTTCCCAGCACTGAGCTGAGAGCTGAGAATAATAAGTCCAGAAGACACAGAGCTTGTCACAGAATCACATGATCGGGGCAGGAGCTCAGTTACAGCTGGCTTCCCACAGGGCAGAGGGCTCTTGCTGATTCAGGCTGGTAGGACAGGTTCACAACCTCATGTAACTCCAACTTCAGGGTAAATCTATCACCCTTTCTGACCTCTGGGCCCCAAGACATACATCAATAAAAGTATATGTTAAAAAAGCTTAGAGTGATGGTTAATGTCTTTTATCACAGCACTCAGGAGGCAGAGGAATGTGGGCCTTTGTGGGTTCACGGCCAGCCTGGTCTACATAGTGGGTTCCAGATAACCAGAGATGTTACACAGAGAAAACCTGTCTCCGAAAAATTGGAAAAGGAAAGAAAGAGAGAAAGAAAGAAAGAAAGAAAGAACAGAAACAAAAGAAGAGAAACATGGCTTGTCTCTTTACATGCAGCCTGCTCACAACTCTTCCATTCCACCCCAAGCTGCTGTCTTCTGATGTCTTTATTAATTCCATAGAGTGATCAGCACGCACCCTCACTGTACTGAATACACTTACTTCGGAACACCGTCATAAAAGTGTTCAATGATGACAAATCAACTTAAGTTTCAGCTTTGGTTTACTTCTCTGTCTGACTGTGTATCTGGTTGAGGATCTCAATTTGCACCATTCTTTGCTGAAGACAGTTTCATGCATCACACCAGTTTTGAGTTTAACGTTTAAAAAGGCATTTTGTAGTTTGGCGAGATTCCCCCTCACCACAAACTTCTAAATAGCAACATTAAATATTTCAGTTTAAATCTGGGACTCGAAGATGGGTCTCCCTCCCTTGTCCTGAAGTTTTGTGTGGAGAGGACAGAAGGAGCCGTTCAAGGCTGTCACAGTGCCAGTCTCTGCAGAGCCACGGCCAGAAGAGACATCTGTCACTGGGCTACCCACTGCCCACACCACAGGAGATGACTCGGATATTGCCACAAAGGCTAAAACCCATTGGAAAAGTGTTTATTTCATGCACCTCAGCCCTCTGCAGGACACACAGTCTATCCTTTATATATGACAGCTTCTTCCTTTTTGCTGAGAGCTTTATGTTTTTAGTTGTTTCTACTCCCTTGGCACTTGTCCAAGTTCATGATGAATTTTAAAATCCTAGGTTGAAATAATATCTTGCCAATTAGAATGAGCAAGTGAATAATTGGGTGTTTCATTAAGAATGAAACTTGTTTATTTTATATTTATTATACACAATAGTTTCAACTTCCTTAATTTCTCCTGTAAAATACATTCTTTCTCATCTTATTTATGTGATGCTTAATTTAAGTAGGCAGTTCTTCTGTTTTTATGCTGGAAAAAAGATAGCATGCCCTTCAACCAACTTTTAAGATTGGACTTGGCTCATACTAATGTAGTCGTCTGCCCCCTAGTGGTGATAGCAAGCATCTGCATGACTCATTGTAGGAACACATCTTGAGTGCTTTTTCTAAAGGAATGTCAGACAATCAATTACTTAAAAAATTTAGGACAAAATTATGTGTTAGTTTAATAAGCAATCACTAAAAGAACTTGGGAGTACTGTTTTTCTGTGAAAAACATTTCTAAACCTGTGTTCTCGCAGGTTTTAATAAGTATGCCGGGTTTCTCTTACACATTGCTTCAGAAAGCCGTTCTGTTGTGCGTCCCACAGACACTTTAGTATTTTTATTGTTCCAGACTGGCCCTGACCTTGTATTTCATCTGACACTCATGTAGTTTTTATTGTTTCAGAGTGGTCCTTCCTAGTCTGAGGTGGCCCTGGAATTGGATTTAGAGAGGAGTGAGATCTTTGTTGTTTGAGGTTCAGAGGTTCCCCAGAAGGGCTGGTCATATAACAAAGTTGTAAAGTGAGTCATCAGAAAATCTGAGAGAGTAGTCCTCAGAGGTGTCCAGGCAGGAGGGTCTGAAGCATGGCAGAGGGATTTTTGGGAGGTGGCAGATGAGGTTTTGTTGCAGGGACAGCAAGGACTCTCAGGAGGACAGGCTTGGTGATGGAGGAATCACTTGTAAGAATTATAAACGTGATGTAAATCACACAACAGGAATACAGGAGGAAAAGGAATCACTATGCCAGCCTACACCCTATAACATAGAAATACTACTGTGTGACAAATAGATGCTACTTTTGCACACACACACACACACACACACACACACACACACACACACAGAGAGAGAGAGAGAGAGAGAGAGAGAGAAAGAGAGAGACATATACACCCAGGCAAGCATGCACATGCATACACACACACCCCACACACGTATTTTATTAAATAAAGCTTGCCTGAAGATCAGAGGGCAAAGTAGTCACACTAGACAGTCATACAGGCCAAGGAGTGGTGGCAGACACTTTTAATCCCAGGACTCAGGAGACAGAGGCCGACGAATTTCTGTGAGTTCAAGATTACCCTGGGCTACACGAGATCCATCCAGAATCAGACCAGGTGGTGGTGGTTCACACCTTTAATTCCAGTGTTTGGGAGTCAAACACCTTTAATCCCAGCACTAGGTATATGGAAAGAGAAGTGAGATGGCTGGGTGGAGAGAGGGGCATAAAGGGGAAGAGACAGGAACTCACTGGAGGGTGGAGTTTGAGCTTTAGTGGAGACAGGATCTCGCCTTTTTTGTCTGGAGATTTGATAGTTTTTTTTTTTTAAAGGTTTCTCTAGTGGTTGGCTGCTTTGCTTTTCTGATCTTCAGGTTGAACCCCAATATCTGTCTCTGAGTTTTTATTATTTATTCAACACACACATACCATACACACACACACACACACACACACACACACACACACACACACACACACTACATGCACTTTAAAAAGCTATGGGTTTATACTATACATGTTATTTCAAAACTTAACTCATTCACAATAATAAAATACATTATATATCATTGCAAGCCAGTATATTCTTACTGCCTTCCCATTATCTAATATTTTCATTTAATGATGGGACCTAATTTATTATTTGCCCTCCATTAATCACTCACAATCTTATAAAATTTTCTTCAATGTAAGCAATATTACAGTGAAAATACTTAACATATAAATATTTGTTTATATTAGTGCCTCTGTGGGGTAAATGTTTTCGTAGTGGCTTTTTGGTCAAAGCTTATAATATAGTTAAGAAGCCTATATTTTCTTTTCTTGCATATTCATGTGTTGTGTGTACACGTATGCTTGCAAGTTGCTGTGCGTGAGGGTGCATGTGTATGCTAGTATGTGGTATTTTCCTCAGATGCCTTCTATCTTACATGTTGAGATGGGGGTCTCACCCTGAACTCAGTTTGCTGCAGGGACTCCTCTGTCTAGATGCCTTGGATTACAGATGAATCGTTCCAGATAGTCGGCTTTTATGTGGGATATTGGGACCCGACTTAAATCTCTCTTGTTATAAGACAAGGGCTTTACCTGAAAAGCCATCTCCCCAGCCCTAGAAATATATTTTTAATGCTATCCAAATGTGTACCACATTTGTTTTCCCAATACATTGGAAACTGAGAAAGATGCTTTCGTAATTTCCAGGACAGCCTTGTTTACAGAGGGGAATCATAAATATATAAATAAAGATAACCTCTTTTGAAAAACATGGTGTCAAATCCACCCATAAAATCTGTCCTATTTCCCTTTTTTCAGGAAGACTCCTGTGTCTCCCCCACCCACAATAACTTCCTTTATTTGTGATCTCTTTGGGTCTATGGATTGTAGCTTGGTTATCATTTATTTAATGGGCAATATTTAGATATAAGTGAGTACATTCTATATTTATGTTTTGGGGTCTAGGTTACCTCACTCAGGATATTTTTTTTCTGAATCCATCCATTTGCCTGCCAATTTCATGGTATCATTTTATTTTAAGGTGAATTGGGTGGGAGGAACAAGAATGGGAGGATCAGGTGGGAAGGGGAGGGGAAAGAAGATTGAGAGAGGGAGTGAGGGGAGAATCAGATAGAATTGAAGAGCATTTGAGGTGCAGTATGAAACCTAGTACATTGAAAACTTCCTGTAATATACAAAAGTGATTCTAATGAAGTCTCCAATTAATGAGGAACCTACACTGTCCGTCTCTTTCTATCAAAAGAAGTTTCCAGACTTAGGATTAGGTTTTATATAGTTGAGTTGTTGACCAAAGAATTTCTATGGAAATCCCCAAAGAACCCAGGTTGTTGCCAAGACAATGGGTTGTTCTCCACAAACTGACAGCAAGGCCTTATTGCAGAAGAAAACACCCCACATACAATTCATAGAACATGGAGAAGTTTTGCTCGTGCCTACACAGAACCTTCACCTCCTCGTTCTAGTGTCTATGACATGGAAAGGTACTCTGCAGAATATAAAAAGAGAAAAGTAAACATAAAGCCAACCACAAAACCTTTGATCTATTTTGACAGAGGTTTCTGTCCTGCCCAATTCTACAGCTGTTCCATCCCAAAGAAACAAACAGAGGTCTACATTAATCATAAACTGGTTGGCCTATTTGCTCAGGTTTCTTATTAACTCTTACATCCTACATTAACCCATAATTCTTGTATGTGTCAGCCACGTGGCTTGGTACCTTTGATCAGCAAGGCATTCTCATCTTGCTTCCTCTGTGTCTGGATTATGACTGTAGACTGAGTCATTCCTCTTTCCAGAATTCTGTTCTTGTCACCTTTCCTCTACTTCCTGCCTGGCTACCGGCCAATCAAACAGAGAAATCTTTATAGGGTACAAGATCATTGTCCCACAGCAGATCTATTACAGTCCACTGAGCTTGTTAGGGGTGCAGAATAAACTTTTCAAACCAATGTAGAAGACTTAATCCATTTCTTCTACAATTTGGAGTAGGAAATGATATTGAGACAGCCTTGTCCTCAACTCCGTTCTGAGAGAGAGAGATCAAGGATTACTTGCTTTCTTTTGTGTCTCTCTTCTTTTATTTTGTCTTTGGTTTCAGGTACCCACTGATAGATACTAAGTGTCTCTAGATGCCCCATGCAAGACATAAGACACTGGAGTTATTGACAGTGGTAAAAACAGAATCTGCCTCATTGACTTGACCAAACAACTTTAAGGCCACTTGTGCTTAGATTCCATTCTAAGAAAACAACAACAATCTTTTGTTACTGAGGATTTTGGTTTAATTGCCAATAAACATTTAAAATTAACACACATAGCTCTTAACACTTCTCTCGCCTTACTTGAGAACTCAGGAGTTTACCTGGTTCTTCTTGTGGCAGCTGGGGATGCCGGCAGTTAGGGAAATCTGCTAACTGAGAAGTCTAACCACGTGAGAAGGCAAAAGAAGGACAAACGGGAGAAGCAGTACCAAGTTCTTTGTATGTTAGGGATTGTCCAAAGACTCAGGTATGAGTTCAAAGATCTTGCATCTTACTAGTTGAAAATTCAGGCATTGTACAAATATATATATTTTTTGATGTCGTATTCTCTGAAACTTTCTGCAATTCCTCTTTGGAAGAAGAGCTGTGATTTTTGTCCCCATTGGTGGAGCTTTGATTATAGAAAAATTTACAGTATTTTCAAGTTGTGTTGTCATCATTTGCTACTTCTGAAAGGCATCTCCTTTCCTAAGAGGGTTTCTTCAAACACACGGTTTCCGTCACAACAATTCCTTGTGGAAATTAGACTATGTCCGATCTTGATTACTAATCTGTGAGAGAAATCCTAGGCCAGACAATACCTGTTATGAACTGTTAGAGACAGCTTGGTGAAGATAAGAGCTATGAAAGAAAGTTGAAGGTTGGAGAGATGAACCAGCAAAGGAAGAGGGTTGAGTGGATGGAGGAGTTCTATTCCTCATGTTTGGAGAGGTAGAGCAGGAGGACATCAGTCTAGGACCGGTCACTTAGATGGAAAATTACTATTCTCTTTCCTTGATCTTTGGGAAAATTTTAAGGCTTTTATAAACTTCCTTTAAAAGCTTTTCCATATTTTTTAAATCTTCAACTATTGTATTAAATCACCAGGAGATATAGCTGGAAGACGTCTAGCTTCCAGTGGGTTTGAGTGGAACTTTTTTTTTTTTTTTTGCTGCGAGTTAGAGGCAGTGCTGGAATCTGGAAGGGTCCTTGGCCCTCTTGGCTGTATGCTCAGCACTCACGCGCAGAGGTCGAAAACCCTGTTCCCTCATGTTTACCTGCAGAACTTGCTTTGGGTGTGGGAAGGAGATGGCAGAGAAATTCAATTTCCCTCTCTCCCTCATCATTCCGTCTTCCCTGTGCTTTTTCCTATACTAGAGTTATATAAAAATCAATTCTATTACCTGGTGGTACGGGACATCCAGCATTAAGAAAAATGTCGTTAAAGGGAATAGTGGCCCTTAAAGGGCTTTTCATTGATTTTCAATGGGTTTAACTGCTGTGCTCTGGCTTCCAGACAACATTATCTCTTCCTATTGAAAATTGCACTTTTTGTTCTTAAGCGGAACTTGCCTAGCAGAAGGAAGTTTTGGGAATCAGTCTTGTTATACAAAGTAAGCAGTGGAACTCATAGTTAACCGTGCACTTTCAATATACCTTAAGGACCAAAGAAAGTTATGGGGACAGGAAGAGAAAGTGGAGGAAATCTGCAACTGAGACACAGACAGAGCAGTGGAGAGAAATGCTAGTTAGAATCACAGCTCACTAAAGCTCGTGGGTCAGCATGGCCTGCTTGGGACTCTGAGAGGTTACATGTATTAGAAGACTGCGTCCACCGCTAGTAATATCTGGGTGCTCAAGGAAGACAAATCTAATTGGAAGTGCTCATGAGCCCTGGGCGGGAGGGCTTGGGGGTTGGGGGAGGGGCAGCTATTATCTTGGTTCATCCATCTTTAAGAGTCTTTGAAGGAAGGATGAGGAAAGAAGAAGCGTTTCCCTTCCAGCTAAAATCCATGATATGCTACAGACAGCGCTGAATCATTGTCCCTAATGAGCACCCCAGGATGATAGAGGCCTGAAACCAGAGTTGAGAGAGGACACTGGGGCATGGGGACCGATGAGCTATGAGTACTTGAAATCAATGTGTTTAACTAACTACCACCCCTTTCTCCAGCGTTCCAGGAAGGAGCATTTAGTACAGGTTAAGGGCCTAGTGAGGCAAAGGGGCCATTTAAATGACTCATGAATATTTCTAGAAGGCTCTCAAGTATAAGACACAAGATTCTATACAAAATTTGACAATTGTGAAGATTTTTGAATGCTCTTAACACAAACAACACATGTCTGATCATCATACTTTACATGTATGTATGGAAATGATATACTTTCCCTACAAATACCCATGAAACAGTCTCTCTCCCTTCCTCCTTCTCCCCCCCACCCTGTGTGTGTGTGTATGTGTATGTAAGTAAAGATTTATTTGCTACTATCCCTTCTAACTCTAGATGTACTTAAGGACTGAGAAAATGACATGAAGTCTGTTGTCTAGGGTTGATATGTCCTGAAACTATCATCCCATAGTTTTAACCTATTTTGATATTTTCTGTTTAGTCAAACTATTGCTATTTTAAACTCAGGTTATCCCAATGACCCTTTGCCACCTTATTTTCTCCTGGGTCCCCTATCATGTGTAACCACCTGTTATTCCACCAGTGTCCTATCTTGGAAAACCTGTGATAACGAAACCACAGTTGCTAAGTATTAAGTGTATATAACTGGGAATGCAATTTATTTGAACTGCTAGAATAGAACACTGTAGACCATAAACAGGTGGCCTTCTTCTTAACATTCCAAGATCTGGAAGTCCAGGATGAAGGTGCCAACAGAACGAGTATTGTGTGCTGATGGTGCATTGTCCAGTTTTCAGAAAGTCACCTTGTTTTGTCTTCACATGACAGAACAGAGAGGAAGCAAAGCTACATGGGAGGAAGATGGAGGAAAAGGGGAGAAATTTCTTGGTGACTCTTCTTATATGGATCCTGATTTCACTCATAAGAGCTTCATCCTCATGACAAAGGAAGAGAGAGAGGAACAGCATGGGGAGGGGTAAACTAGAGGTAAGAGGTTGTACAATTCTTTTCACAAGGCACAAGTCTTGTACCAGAGCCCTTAACTCACATGAACTAGTTACCTTTCAAAGGTCTGTCCTCTAATACCGTCATTGGGGTTTAATATTTTGACATACGAGTTTGGGGGGCAGAGTCGTGGTAAATTTGTGTATAGACAAAGAAGGTTTGGTCATTTTAGTGAGGAAATTGGGCAATAGTATAAGCCAAGTAGTCTGAACAGCTCCACTGTTTTTGGTCATACAGATGTGGATGGAGAGAGCTGTGTGCTATACAGGCCCAATCCATTCAGGAATCTTTGAGGCTCTCATGTTCTCATTAACGCTCTCTCTTATATTCCCAGTCACTTCAAGGCCAATTCTGAATCACAGGCTGTGAACCTCTCTCTGAGCCTTTTCTCCTTTGACCTAGGATGAACTACGTTACTTACCTAGTGTTCACTAATCCAGTCAACAGGATTGCTGGAGAGTACAAAGGCAAGTGTCCCTTGGATTACTCTGAGATAAGTCCTCAAGCTTATTGGCACATCAGATTCAACCCTTCCTTCACACTATTATTGCTCCCTCCTCTCTCCAGTACAGGTAAGATTCCTCAGTAAAACAACTCTTGACCCTGGGAGGCTATGACTGTAAGAATCCAACATATGAGAGTGGCCAAGCCCTCTCCCACACCTGCCTTTTTATGTTAAAACTGGTTCACACAGATGAAATGTTAGTAGATTGATACTGACTTAAACCCTTCTACCATATTTCAGAGTGTGGTCCCACTCCAATGGCCCCACCCCTTTATCCTTGGAGTGTTTTCTTTTTTCTTTTCTTTTCTCTTTTTTTAGAACTAGGGATTTTTGGAAGACTTAAATTAGAGCTCCCTATGGGCCCAAGCCCTAGACAAAGAACCATGAGCAACTAATGACTGCTGAGAGAGGGGAGATTAGTATTTCCCTAGTAGATTTTTCAGCCTTAAGTGGTCCACCCTGGAAGCATACAGATATAAGTAATGCTAAACGGACTCAGTGAGTTTACACACACACACACACATATGGAGGCCATGAAATAGAGCAGGAGGGTCAGGTGAGTGGGTTGAAGGGAGGCACATGGAAGAGTTAGGAGGGAGGAAAAATAAGGGGATAAATGATGTAATTATATTCTCATTAAAATACAAAATTTAAAAAAGAATTCATCTTTCGATATGGAATACCCTCAATGCTGCAGTTGTTTGCTATGGCTCCGTTGATTGCTGGACATTGGTTTTCAGCTCCTCAGCATGGTTGACCTCTGCAGTGAAGGTCAGTTCCTGGCTGGGTGAAGGTGACCTCTAGACTCTGTTTTCTTAGTCATCCTCAAAGATGCTTTTCTCTGAGCCTTAATGAACCAGGGACACTGAAGCTGAAGATCCAGCCCCTGGCCATCTGGAATCAATTTTTTTCCTTTGGAGATTGCATTAAATTTATAAACTTATATTTGCAGAGAAATGCATTTATGAGAATATATTCAGGGATGTGGGAAGAAAGCCTGTTTGTTCAAATCTGCTTCTTTGTGTTTTAGGAGTCCTTAAGCATTTTTCTCAGAGGTTTTGCTATTTATGTTTAAACATTTCGTCACATGAATTGAATTGTGTCTTCAATTTTGCTTTCTATTGTCTATTTGTTTAAATATACGTTTTTGAGACTAAAAAACTCATGCATCATCAAACTATCTCATGTCTTCTTCAGTTGCTATATCTCCCTCAATCCCTACAGACACACCAGGAAAAGGAACCTCCATTCTTCCCAACTTGAATAACATACTGCCTTGTTTCTAATTTACATTTACTTAGGTCAGTGCCTCTTCTTTTTAAATCTCTGCACTCAGTTTTGCACTGAAGTATGTATTTGTCTTGATCCATCCTTTTGAAGATGACATCACTATGTTTAATTTTTTTCTCTGTTGAGACTGAGTCTTTTACATATGAGCCAAGTAATGGAGTTTTTGTCCTGGTCAGCAAACTGCACATGTGGGAAGCTGCTGCTGGTCCATCCTTGTTGGTTATAATCACTAAACGCAGGGCTGAGGAGGAGTCAGACCTCCAAATTTTCATTCATGTTTGAAACTGAGTTTCACAAAGAGAAGCTATGATTACTTAATGCTCGTCACATGTGTCTTGATGAGTGTGCCTGTGTAAAGGCGCTCCTGATTTCAAACATTCTATACTCAGTATTTTGTCCTAATTCTCTTTACAATGTGCGAGATTAGCATTTAGCATTAAGTTTGTATTTTCACAATGACTGTGTTAACATGCCAAATGTTATCAGATCATATGTCTAGCAGTGAAAACATTTACTCAAGTGCTTTATTTGGTAGTGTGTTGAAAGTGAAGTTAAGTTTAAAAATCTTTGGGTAAAAGTAAAATATTTTTCTTATAAAGTCTTAATATTGGTCCTAACCTTAAAACTACATTTGGAGTACTAATTTTGTAATTTTTCTCTATTTTTTAGTGCTAATTTAATCTCTTAGAATGGTTTTATAATTTCATTCTTTTACTGAGGTATTGCTAGGAAAGAGAATGTGTCCACCTCACTGACAAAAATACTAAATACCATTAACAAAGTAATTAGTACTTTCAGCAAAGACTAAAATGACTGATGACAGCAGCTATTACCAGGGTGTCAGGTGCCTCTCCATGTTCAAGATTTTCAGGTACTACTCAGTTCCTTAAGCAATGCCATCTTAGTCCTTACTTTTCAGGAAATAGGAATCTGCCTACTTCACATGCAGAGAAGACGTCATTCGAATGTGGGAACTTAGATACCAGCTATCTCTGTCATGTTATTTTACAGGAAAACCTGCAGAATTTCTAGAGCCCGGTTACACAGTCCACCTTCATAATACTGGACAGGAAATAAGTTTCAAGTGGAGACTTGGTAGTTCTAGCACATGATAATAATTTTAATTTTTAGGTGCTTTGCCAAAGGTGTGCCCTAAGTCATGGATTTTTCTTGTATTCCTGTCTAGTACTTCACCTGTACTTTAAATATAGAATTGAGAAGTATAGAAGTATTCTGGTACACATTGGTGACTCAGGAGAGACCAGGTGACCAATCTTGTGTGCACTGGTGGCTAATGATGTGCACCACAATTTGGCAATGTTAAGTAGCAGAGTCACCATCTATCAGGGGTACAGAGTGCTAATATCACACCTAGAGTAAAGAGCATATGGGCTAGTGTTGAGGGACCTGAGTTTATGTTTTCTGTTAAGCATCAGTAAATAAAATGCTGCTCTTTTATTGTTAAAAATATGTAAATGTGTGAGTCTGGGAGAGTCACAGCTCTAGGTTTATTGCTAAAAAAAAGAAGGAGAAAAAAGAAAAAAGAAAAGAAAAGAAAAAAGAAAAATATCGTTTTGCTGGGCACTAGGGAGCATATTATGATTCAAATACTAAGGAAAAGGGAATCTTGAGTACATAGAAAGATATTGTTTGAAAACAAAACAAGAGCAATCTCCTCCAGGAACAAACAAAAAACAATCCTCAAGATTCATACCACTCTATTACCTCCAAAAACGTTAATGAGATACCCAAAAGTTTAAAGCAGTGTAAACATCCTTTATTCTCATTCTCATGTTTATTAAAAGGCACAGACAACACATGCTTTAACAAAGGCATTACTGATGTGATGATTTCTTTCCAAAATTTCCTTTGCTGACTTTGAAGGGCAGAGCAAACTATAAAAAGAGCCAATTGCTCCAAAGAACGAAGAGAACATGAAATACAGCAGACATAACTTCGCTCACACCGTAGCAGGCAGGGACACGTGTAAGTACCTTCGCAATCAGGCCCTTTGGATGTTTTTTCAAAGAGCTGCCCTCAGAGATTAGGGTCCACATTGCTTTAAGCAGTTTTAGATGCTTAAATACTGGGCGCTTGATTATAACTGGGATGCATATCTAGGCCAAATATTTTATGGCCTTTGGTTTGCCTTCCATTTTCTTTCAAGTCTCTGGTTGGAAGGATGGTTCTGAAAACTTCCATCTATTTTCGCTTTTATGTATAAGAAATAGTTTTTTTAAAAAATATTTTAAGTAGTTACGTTATCATCAGCTAAACATTCCTGTAGTAATCTTGCTCTCATCACCTCTCTTGAGTTTGTTCATTTTTGTCCATTCATCCGTATCAAGAATTGACTTTCTCCATTTCTTTTAGCTGTAAATGTTATATCTCAGACCCATACAGGATCCACGATTGTCACTTAGTCTTTGCGGCCCCTATAAGCCCTGCTTAGTTGATCCTGTGGGTTGCGTTACCATAGTATTCTCCCTTATGGCAGTCGTCTTTCCCAGGACTCTCTCTCCTTGTCATCCCATCCCTCCTTTTCTCATTCCCACCTGCCCCAGTTTCCCCAAAATATCTATTGTATTTCCCCTTCCCAGGGAGATCTATGCACCGGTCTCCTTTGCGCCCTCCTTGTTACTTAGCCTCTCTGGGCCTGTGCACGATGATATGATTATTCTTTACTTAACAGCTAATATTCACTTATAAGTAAGTATATACCATGGTTGTCTTTCTGGGTCTGGGTTACTTTGCTCAGGACGATTCTTTTCTAGTTTCATCTATGTGCCTACTAATTGCATGATGCCACTTTTTAGAAAAAGCTGAATAATATCCATTGTACAAATGTACCCCATCTTTTTTATCTATTGTTCAGCTGAGGAACATTTAGGTTATTTCCAGTTTCTGACTATTATGACTAAAGCTGCTATGAACAGAGATGAGTAAGTGTCCTTAGGGCTGGATGGATTGTCCTTTGGGTTTATGCTAAGGAGTGGTACAGCTGGATCTTGAGGTAGAAGCATTTCCAGTATTCTGAGGAGTTGCCATATTGATTTCCATAGTAGTTCTACAAGTTTGCACTCCTACCAGCAATGGAGGAGCTCTCCCCTTGCTCCACATCCTAGCCATCATGAGTTATGTTATTGACCTTAGCCATTCCGACAGCTGTTAGATGGAATCTCAAAGTAGAATTTGGTTTGCTTTTTTCGAATGACTGAGGATGTTGAGGATTTCTTTATGTGTTTCTCAGTCATTTGAGTTTCCTTTGTTGAGAACTCTGTGTTTAGATTTTTATCCCATCTTTTAAAATTGGATTATTTGAAATGTCTAGTTCATTGAATTCTTCATATATTTAGGATATTAGCCCTCTATTGGATGTGGAGTTGGTGAAAATACGTTTCCATTCTATAGGCTGATAGTTTGTCCTATTGACAGTGTTCTTTACCTTACAGAAGCTTTTCAGTTTCATGACGTCCCATTTATTAATTGTTGATCTTTGTGCCTGCACTCACAGTGTTTTGTTCAAGAAGTTATCCCATGTGCGAATGCATTCAAGGGTATTTTCCACTTACTCTTCTTTTAGGTTCAGTGTACCTGGTTGTATGTGGAGGTCTTTGATCCACTTGGAATTTTGATGTGTGTAGGGTGATACACACATCTATTTGCTTTTTTCTATATGCACATATTAAGTTAGCTCAACACTATTTGCTGAAGATGTTTTCTTTTTTCCATTGTGTGTTTCTGACTTCTTTATCAAAAATCAGGTATGCTTATGTGTATGGATTTATGTGTGGGTCTTTGATTCAATTCCATTTATCAGTTTGTTTATATGCCAATGCCATGAGGTTTTTTATTACTACAGTTCTGTAGTACAGCTTTGGGTCCAGGATGGTGATACCTTCTAAAGTTCTTTCATTGTACAGGATGTCTTAGCTTTCCTATGTTTTTTTTCCCATATGAAATTGGGTTTTGTCCTTTCAAGGTCTGTAAAGAATTGCATTGGAATTTTGATAGGAATTGCATTGAATCTGTGTTAATCCTGCCAATGCATGATCATGGGAGACCTTTTCATCTTCTGATATCTATTTTAATATCTTTTTTCCCAAAAATTTGAGGTTTTTGTCATAAGAGTCTTTAACTTGCTTGGTTATAGTTACTCCACTATATTTTATATTATTTGTGGCTATTGTGAACGGTGTTGTTTCCCTGACTTCTTTCTCAACCCATCTGTCATTGGTATATAGGAGGGCGACTGATTTTTTTTTTAGTTGATATTGTATCCAGTCACTTCACTGAAGGTGTTTATCAGTTGTAGGAGCTCCTTAGTGGATTTTTTTTTGGGTCCCTTATGTATACTATTATATCATCTGCAAATAATGATCCTTTGACTTCTTCCATCCCAATTTGCATCCTTTTGATCTCCTTCAATTGTCTTACTACTCTAGCTAGCACTCATAGTACTATTTTGAATACACATGGGTAGAGTGAACAGACTTTCTTGTTCCTGATTTCATGGACTTGCTTTAAATTTCTATTCATTTAATTTGATGTTGATAGTAGGCTTGCTGTAAATTGCTTTTATTATGTTTAGGTGTGTATCTTTTATTCCTGATCTCCCCAAGGCTTTTATCATGAAGGGGTGTTGGATTTTGTTAAAGGCTTTTTCAGTTTCTAATGAGAAAATCATGTGCGTTTTTTTTTTTCAGTTTGGTTTTATGGTGTGTTACATTGACTGATTTTCATACATTGAACTATCCCTACATCTGGAATGAAGCATATGTGAACACGGTGCATAATCTTTTTCATCTGTTATTGATTTGGTTTTCCTGTATTTTTGAAACTATGTTTTAAAAAGAAGATGTTTATCAGCTGTATGTAATTGGTCAGTAATTTTCTTTGTTGACTATGTGTAGTTTGGGTATCAGGGATATTCTCTCTGTTTCTATTTTGTGTATTTATTTGAAGACTATTGGTACTAACTCTTCTTTGAAAGTCTGGCAGAATTCTGTGTTTAAACTGTCTGGCTCTGGACTTTTTTTGGTTGGAAGACTTTCAATGACTGCTTTATTTTCTTAGGTATTATAGGTCTATTTAATTGTTTATCTGATCTTGATTTAACTTTGGTAAGTTGTGTGTATCAAGAAAATTTTCCATTTCTTTTAGATTTTCCAATTTTGTGGAGTACAGATTTTTGAAGTATGACCTAATGATTCTTTGAATTTCCTCAGTTTCTGTTGTTATAACCCCCCTTTTTGTTTCTGATTTTGCTATTTTGAATATTCTTTCTTTATCTTTTAGTTAGTTTGGATAAGTGTTTGTCTACCTTGTTGATTTTCTCAAGGAACCAACCCTTTGTTTCATTGATTCTTTGTATTGTTCTCTTTAATTCTATGTTGTTTATTTCAGCCTTTAGCTTGATTATTTCCTACTGTCTCCTCGTCTTGAATGTACTTCTTTTTGTTCAAGAGCTTACAGATGTGCTGTTAAGTTGCTAGTATGGGTTCTCTCTAATTTGTTTATGCAGGCACTTTGTACTATGAACTTTCCTCTTAGCAAGGATTTCATTGTGTCGCATAAGTTTAAGTGTGCTGTGCATTCATTTTAATTGAATTTGGAAAGTCTTTAATTTCTTTCTTTATTTCTGCCTTGACCCAGTAGCTATTAAGTTGAGAGTTGTTCAGTTTTCATGAATTTTTTCGACTTTCTCTTTTTTTCTGTTGTTGAAGCCCAGCTTTAAATCATGGTTGTCTGACAGAATGCAGGGATTATTTAAATTTTATTTTATCTGTTTAACTTGTTTGTGACCAAGTATGTGATCAATTTTGGAGAAAGCTCTGTGAGGCGCTGAGAAGGTATTTTCTTTTGTATTTGTGTGAAATGCTCTGTAAACATTTGTTAGTTCCACTGGGTTTATAATGTCTATTAGATCCAGTTTTTCTCTGTTTAATTTTGTCTGGATGACCTGTCCATTGGTATTAATGGGATTTTGAAGTCTCCCACTATCAATGTGTGAGGCTTGATGTGTGATTTAAGCTTTAGTAATATTTCTTTTACAAATATGAATAACAAGTCTTTCTTTGGACTGACACCTCCCAAATAATGAAAATGGAGACATTTTTTTATTAATTATGAATGCTTGACTTAACTTAGACCTGTTCTGAAGTAGCTCTTAAAGCTTAAATTAAGCCATTTATATTAATCTAATTTCAGTCACATGGCTCATTGCCTGACTGACATGACAGGAAATGGCGGAGACATGCAGGGAGCACTTAAAAGTCTGCCATAGAGACTGCTGCATCTGTGCACTGTGTCTACAGGAAAATAGTCCTTTTGTCCTTCTGTCATCTGCAGGCTCCTTCTGTGGCTCCACTTAGCACATGGTGCTAGTGGCTGGCTCTGCTCCCTTCAGGCCAGTGTGCTAGTGGCTGGCTCTGCTCCCTTCAGGCCAGTCCAGCCAGCTACCCCACTGGTTCTGAGCTGCAACCACTGCTTTCCCTTCTGTGACAAATGAGCCCCATGCCTATCTGTCACAGCTCGGGGAAGTTGCTGGGCCTACACTGTGGCAGGCAGGAGTTTCTACCTTGTCTCCCTCCTAGCAGCATGCCTGCTGTTCACAGACACCACTCAAGGGCTAGGCTGCACAGCAGGGCCTCTTAAAAGAGCCCTGTAGACCACAAGCACTGGGCCTGACTGAGACATTGCAGAAGTTAGGAAGCAATGTCTGTCTCTGTGTCCATAACCTTGTACAGTTTTTCCAGGCCTTATGCACGGATATACGTGCCTCCACGTTGGACACCAAATGTAGCAGGTCTTTGTTTGAACTGCCAGCTCCTGAATAGTGAATGAAACAGAGACATTTTATTAATTATGAAAGGTTGGTCTTAGCTTAGGCTTGTTCCCACTTAGCTCTTAAAACTTTAATTAACTGGTTTATGTTAATTTACATTGTGCCACTTGCCTCATTACCTCTCTTCAGTACCATGCATCCAACTTTCCCTGTTTCTGTCTGATGAATCTCCTGCTCCTCTGATTCTTTCCCAGAGTTCCTGTCTCCAGAAGTCCCACCTATCCTCTCCTGTCTATATATTGGCTGTTCAGTTCTGTATGAAATTAATTAGAAATTAATTAATTTCTAATTAGGCAGTTAAGGAAGGACAAAGGCACATCTTTACATAGTTTACAAAGATTATCCCAACCACTACATGTGCCGTTGTGTTTGGGGCATAGACGTTAAGAACTGAAGCATCACCTTGGTGTAGTGCCCTTCTATGTCTATGTTGATTGATTTTGGTTTGAAATCTATTTTGTTAGACATTAGAAGGACTATATAAGCTTTCTTCTTAGGTCCATTTGCTTGGAACATCTTTTTCCAACCCTTAACTCTGAGGTGATGTCTATCATTGATGTCAAAGTATATTTCCTATATGCAGCAGAAAGATTGAGCCTGTTTACACCCATCCTGTTAGTCTATGTTTTCTTATTGTGCAACTGAGTCCATTGATATTGAGAGGTATAAATGGCCAATGATTATTATTATTTTTTCAAAGTTTATTAAATTATAAAAGTTTCTCTTTCCCCCCCCCAACACCCTCCCACTTCCCCCACTCCCTCTCCTCTTCTTTCTCCATCCCTAAGAGCAGTCAGGGTTTCCTGCCCTGTGGGTAGTTCAAGTTCCTCGCCCCTCCCTCCAGGTCCAGGAAGGTGAGTATCCAAACAGACTGGATCCCCAAAATCCAGTATATGCAGAGGAATCAAGTCCCAGTGTCATTGTCAATGGCTTTTCAGAAAGACTCCGGGCCAGCCACATTCAGAGAATCCGGCCACATTCAGATAATCTGGTTGGATCACGTGCTCGTTCAGTCCCAGTCCAACTGGCCTTAGTGAAGTCTCATTAGATCAGTCCCCTTGTATCAGTGGGTGATCGCACCCCTCGCGGTCCATAGAACCTTCATCTGGCGATGGATGGAGATAGAGACAGAGACCCACATTGGAACACTGGACTTAACTCCCTAGGTCCAAACGAGAAGCAGAAGGAAAGAGAACGTGAGCAAAGAAGGCAAGACCAGAGGGAACCTTCATCTGACGATGGATGGCGATACAGACGGAGACCCACATTGGAGCACCGGACTGAGCCCTCCAAGGTCCAAATGAGGAGCAGAAGGAGGAAGAACATGAAAAAGGAAATCTGGCCAAAGATTATTAATTCCTGTTATTTTGTTGGTGATGGTTGTATGTGTGTATTGTGTATTTTCTTTCTTTTGGTTTTACTGGTGTGAGATTATTTGTTGCCTGTGTTTTCACTGGTGTAGTTAACCTCCTTGGGTTGTTACCTTCTTTCTAGTATCTTTAGTAGGTCTGGATTTTTAGGTAGATGTTTAAGTTTGACTTTTTTGTGTAATATCTTTTTTTCTCCATCTATGGTGATTGAAAATTTTGCTAGGAATAGTAATCTGAGCTGGCATCTGTGTTACAGGAAATCTGTCTGAACCTTTCTGGTTTTTTAGTTTCCGTTGAAAGGTCAGGTATAATTTTAATAGGTCTATTTTTATATGTTACTTGATCCTTTTCCTTACGGATTTTATTATTTTTTCTTTGTTCAATATGCTTAATGTTTTACATAATCGGTGTCATGGGGAATTTCTTTACTGGTACAATCTATTTTGTGTTCTGTAAACTTCTACATTTTTCAGGGCAGGAAAATTTTCATCTATAATTTTGTTAAAATATTTTTTTGGCTTTTAAGCTGGTATTTTTCTCCTTATATTCCTAAAATTTTTAGTTTTGTTCCTCTCATAGTATCCCACATTTTCTGGATGTTTTTTATTTTGGATTTTTTAGATTAACATTTTTTTACTTGTGTATCTGTTTATTATACAGCATCTTCAATGCCTGCAATTCTTTCATTCATTTCTTGCATTCTGTTGGTGATTCTTATGTCTGTAGTTCTGTCTGATTGCCCAGACTTTCCATTTTCAGAATCCACTTAGCTTGTGTTCTCTTATTGCTTCTACTTACCTTTTCGGGTCTTCAGCTGTTTTATTAATTTCCTTTAACTATTTTTTGTTGTTTGTTTTTTTCTCAATTTATTCATCTCTTTGTAAGGATCTCTATCATCATCATAAAGTTGGTTTTAAGGTCATTTTCTTGTGTATCAACTCTGATGGAATATTTATGGATTACTGTATTAGGATGGCTGAGCTCTGTTGGTGATATATTGCCCTAAATATTGTTGACTGTGTTCTTACATTAGCCTCTAGGCATCTAGGCTTGGGTTGATTCTCGGTCTAGTTACAATTTCTGAGTTTCTCATTTTTGGATTGATGTTTTGTTCCTTGGTTTCTGTTTCCTCTATGGTCTTCTGGCCAATGGTCTGTGGTTGAGCAGGGGTTCTCTACCTGAGTTGGGGCTTGGGATTTTGATGTCCATGATGGTCTCTGGTCAAGCAATGGATCTCCACCAGAGTTAGGTGCCTGAATTGTGGTGACAAGGAAGGAAAGAGCATTGGGAGATAGTGATGGAAGTCATTTAAAGAGTAGCAGCAGGGCAAGGACAGGCCTCTGGTCAAGCAGTTGGATTCAATTGGATGATATTTTAACAAAGAATCAAAATTATGTTTCCAAAGCTTTTCTGAGAAAAAGGAGACTAGATGAGGAAATTCTGGTTGAAATTTTGTTCAGGGATACAAAAATATTGTGAATAGTGACATACATTATAAGTTAGTAACGGTAACTAGAATTAGAAGGTACTTTCACTGAGAAGTTTGAAGTTCTTCATTTCTCATTGAGTTTCTTCAAACAGGACACCCTTTAACTGCAGTGAGAATCTATTAAAAATGTATGGAATGTTGTAGTAGTAGGTCAGTAGTTCATTCCTGGATGCTCAGCCTCATTTCCCAGCCACTCAGACTTCTGGAATAATCACACAGAAACCATATTATTTGCAATACTGTTTGACCAATAGCTTAAGCATATTCCTAGCTAGCTTACATCTAGAATTAACCCATTTCCATTATTTTATATTTCACCATAAAGCTCATGGCTTACTGGCAAGGTTCCAGCTGGCTGCTCATGTCTTTCCCCTCTGGCAGCTACATGGTATCTCTGACTCTGCCTTCTTTCTCTCAGCATTCAGTTTAGTTTTCCCTGCCTAGCTCTAGTCTGCTCTATCACAGGCCAATTAAACCAATAAAAGCAGAACATATACATAAAAACTTCCCACACCATTTCCCCTTTTCTGTTAAATAAAAAGAAAGGTTTTAACTTTAACTAGTAAAATTACATATGATAAAATAGGTATTAAGCAAGAATTACAGTTACAACATTTATATATACCTTATCTTTTATCATAACTAAGGAAAACTGTAATTATAACTATCTACTCTTCAACTCCATCAAAAACTCCAGAAGGATATATTATTACCTAAATAAACAGGAAGTGCATTGTAAGCAACTTCCAAAACTCTAGAATTGACAGAGACATATTACTACCTGGACAGTCACCCAAAGTTCCTCCTTATCATTGGAGCATCCATTTTTCAGCAAACAGACCCATTGTATCTGGCAGACTTTTCCATGAAGCAGGAAATTAAAAAAAAACATTTCCTCCTATATTGGCAGTTTGTCAATCACTTTCTTCTATGTCCTGCAGAATGTCTGGCAGACTCTTTCATGAAGCAGGAACCCTGAAGGACCATCTCACTTTCTTTAGGCAAGTTCAGCAGTCATTTTTCTGTGGGACCTGCATGTTCAGTTTATACAGCATACCATCAAACAGTCCAGACAAGAGCATGAAAAGCAACACATTTACAGAAGGACTTCCCACACCACATTGTCATTAGCAAAAGATACTTAGGCTAAAACTCTAGCACTGTTCTACACACCAGAGAGTTTCAATTCTCATCATTCACCCTTAAGCTCAAGGAAATTTAAACAGTGTCATGTTTAGATAAAAGCAAAGCCACTTATTTAAGTTTGAAGTGAGGTGGGGTTAAATGAGATAAAGTTGATAGTAGCAGATGGTTTCAAAATCAAGTTGGAGTTCATGGGCTATTTGATGAAGCGAAAGAAGTAAATGGAAAGAAAACAGACTAAGCTCATAACTTAGGACAGAGTAAATGAAGAGAGACCTCAAATGTTTTTCTTGGAAGTGGGGACAGACTTGGACTAGAATATTTCACTCTACTTTGTTCCTGGGGTTGACAGTCTATAGTTCAATACTCTGAAGGCAGGCTTTTGGTGTATGTATTTCTGAAGCATAAGTGAAGACTCCTATGAGAGCCTTAGTATGGAGTCAGGGATCAACTCAGTCATGAATGAGTTCAGTGATGGTTTTCAATACTTTCTACAGACCTTGACTTTCACAGCAGAAGAGAGAAACAGAATATTGGAAACAGAATATTGTGCACAAGAGCAAGTGCACAACCAGATATGCCTTCTGTGTTATCAGGCAGCCCTTTGCAAACTGTGAACATGTAACATTCATGGGAGCCTGAAAAGTTTGCATATTTTTTACATCTTCTCTTTTGTACATGTATGCTTGGGGTGTACATATATGTGCATATTTGTGTGTGTATGGATACAGAGTCTAGAAGTTGATGTTGGCTGTTGTTCTTGATGGATCTCCATCTTATACTGAGGCAGAGTCTCTTACTTCAACTCTGGGGGTACTATGGGAATCACTTGTCTCTCTTTCCAATGAACTGTAATTACTGGCATGCTACCATGCCAGCCAGGTATATGAATAGGTACCAAGGGTCTCAATTCTGGTCCTCAAGTTTGCTTTGGAAAGCATATTACTCTACCCTGCACCAAGTTTGCATTTCTATCTAGAAATCAGAGGTTAGTATGCTGTACCCAGTTTAGGGACTGCACTTTGGGTTTATTGCTCTTGAGAATTAAAGCAGGAGATTAGGAAATCCACTTAACACCTTCTGGTATCGACTCAAGTTTTTTCAGGTTGTTGATAAAATTGAAAGTGACTATTAGACTATTATCAAACTTTAAACTACAAGCTAAGGGACTTGAAGACAAACACTGTTAGGCACCATTATATATGTGCAGAGAGCATCTAAAGAGTGATTAGAGAATATCACTACTGTGCTGTTGCCTGGCTTTGCACAGTAATAGTGGCCAGAGTGGTAGTCACAGTGTAGGGGACTTTTTAATGTGATTCCTAGTTGAATGTGGTTGAATGACATTGATTTGAGCTCTACAGCTATCTTCCTAACTTCTAAATGTTCTTCTAAATGATGCCTCAGACTGTTCCATCAAATTGCAAATACCCTGTTCTTCTTCTGATGCTTTCAGCCAGCTGTAGGAATTAAAACTGTTCACCACCAGTAGGCTAATGAAAAGGTATTTGCTTTCATCTCCTAATAAGAACTGTGTAAGTAGGGCTCGTGGGTTGCTTCAGTGGCTCAGGAAAGCTAGAATTACTTTTCCTACAGCTGTCTTGATCTTTTCTTGAGCTGCTAGCCATCATGTTTGTTGCCCAGCATCTAGGCTGTCTTAGAAGGTGCTGCATATGATTGCGGTGATAAAGTGTGTATTCTGCATTTGCAGTGCAAATGGTCTGTGGATGTTCTTGGTTTGTTTTTGTCCTTGGCAGACAGCTTGGTAGATATGGATCCTAATCATCTTGGCTGCTTATGCCTACATGAGAGTTTCTAACATACTGATCTGGAGTTTGAGATAAGTTAAAGGGTATATGAGTAAATCCTGGCTTAATGCTTTAGGCTTTTGGCAATTTTTAATCAATATTTATTATATGTTCTTGAATTGTTGTTTGCTTTTTTTGCATTCTATTACATTGTTTTTTAGGTCTTAAATTTTTAAAATGGAATTTTCAGCACTTGAGTGGCTGTGTTGATGGTGAGTGGTATACAGTAACCACACCAACACTCTGGTTGTAGATTTATCTTTTGTAATTTTTAATACATTGTTCTCTTTTACACTAAATACATAAAGTAGAATGAGTCATTGAATTCATAGATAATAGAAGTGGATGAGAAAAATCAACTTCCTGAGACAAACATCTCTAAACAAAGAGCTAGTTCTAGTAAACATACCTTTGGACAGTGTACTGCAAGATATATTCCAATGGTTTTGGCATAGAAAAAAAGATTTTAGGAAGAAATCTATTTCATGGTTGCAAGACAATAAATAAGCACAAAATTTTCCTACATTTGTGACAAATAATGCTTAAGTACTCTGACAATGTTCATTATTTTTATTTTGAACAAAGGTAACTCCCAATTCATTGATTTATATTTTAAAAGATTATATGTTTCAATCAGTTTCTTAACTTAAAATTTCCAATATCTGCTATTGAAAAATATGACCTATGATTTTAATCAAGTCTGAGTAAGAAATTTTGAGTTGAATAATTTAGTTTTGAGCTCATTTGGGAACAGGTGAGTGACACAGATGAATGTAATATATTTGGATATAACTCTAGGGGCAATCTAATATTCAAAGATCAGTTTCATTAAAAATGAGAACACACTGAATCATCTACACATCCGGGCTGCATAAAACTCCCAAAGAGAATTTGGTTGCAAGCTCCAGACTTGCAATATTGAAGAGGAGCTTAGATTAAATGGGACATGGAAATAACTAACTAGTCCTAATAATGTTATAGTTTCCATGCCCTTACTCAGTGTTTTCATTCTGTGAGATGGTGTACTCGTATGTACAAGATGTGTGCCTATGAGCAGAAGGGGATATGGCTGTGTTCAGCTGCCACTGTTGGGGAGGGCTGGAAGGGGTGCTGCTGTGCACAGCATTGTCTCTTTGTATTTGTCAGGGATGAGTTCCGATATGCTTCAGTTCCTTGCATAAAGAATGAGGTGCTAAAGTGTTTCCATATAATTCCTGTTTAGGCTTTCAATCATCCTTATCATACTCACCCCTAAATATCAGCTATCGCTGTGGATACAATGAAACAATTTATCCTATTGTACTGTTGAGGGAATAATGCCGAGAGGAAAGACTGATCTATTTAATATAGATACATATTTTCCTTCAAATGTTCTCTCTTTGATGTTGGTTGGAGAACACAGAACCTGTTTAAGAGGGCTCACTTGTTTGTATTACTGCAGTTGATGTCTTTTGCTACCCGTTCTCAATAGATCAGTTTCTATGCCATTCCCCATGACATACATCTACTCCCTGAGAATGACAAATGTGGGAGAGCCAGACACCAGAGTTTATTGATAGCTGTTGGTCACTATAGAAATTGAGATGAGAATAAGAGCAAATTATCAGCCTGGCTGTGCACACTCATTCTTCTCCTCTGAGCCAAGTTTCTTATGCAGAAAAAATTGTATATTCAATGCAATATAGTAATCCCTTTATTAATACAGACACACACACACACACACACACACACACACATATTCCATTTTATTATTGATAGTTCAACCTGATCAGTTTCATAACTGAAAAAAACCATTTACTTCTATATAAAGTAGATGGAGAAACAGCACGGCCACGTGTTATTCACATTTTTGTGATTGCAGCTTCCATGCCTAAGCTATATATTGAGAACTGCAAAAGAAGCTGATCCTTTTGTACTTATTAGTACCTAAGTATTGTTAACTGTTAGTTTAATAACAACACTGTTTGACCAAGGACTCAGTCTTATTTCTAGCTAGCTCTTACATCGTAAATTAACCCATTTCTATTAATATATTTATCACCGCAAGGCTATGGCTACCAGGTAAGATTCTGTTCTAGCTCCTTCTCCTTCAGCAGCTACATGGTGTCTAACTCACTCTGCCTACTCTCTCTATATCTCAGTTCAGATTTCCTGCTTGGTTTTGTTCTGCTAAGCCATTGGCCAAAATAGCTTTATTCATCAACCAATGAAAAAAAACATATACAAAAGGACATCCTGCATGATCCTTTCTTAAAGTTATTACCTTCATTAGTTTATGCTGCCATAAAAATACCATGAACTGGATTGATTATATTATAGGCATTTGTGTCTCTGAGTTGTGAAGGCTGGACCAGCTAAGGTGCTTTCCTATTCTTCTTTGTGAGTTGGATTTCAACCTTTGGTTTCTAATAATGTAGTGTTGTTGGAGGCCTCCTTTGATTTCCTGGCCTCCCAGACTACTGAAGTAATCACTCAGAAGCTGTATTAATTAAATCACTGCTCAGCCTATTAGCTCTAGTTTCTTATTGGTTAGCTCTTACATCTAGAATTAACCCATATTTTGAGATATAGAATGATAATCCCTCTAACATTGTTCTTTTTGCTTAAGATTGTTTTGTCTTGCCTTTTAGGATTGTGACTTGTCTTTTGGGGCTCCATATCAATTTTAAGATATTTTTTCTATTTCTGTAGAACAAGATTAAGATGTTGATTGGAAGTGCATTAAATCTGTAAACAGCTTTTCATAGAATGCTCACTTTTCATGATACATGTAGAAGAGATTTCTAGTATTTTTCTCAATCTCTTTCTCTAGGGCAATGGTTCTCAACCATCCTAATGATGCAACACTTTTATAAAGTTCCTAATGTTATGGTGACCCCCCAACCATAAAACTGTTTTTATTAGTACTTGATGACTATAATTTTGCTACTGTTATTAACTGTAAATATCTGTGATTTCTGATGGTCTTAGTTGGCCCCTGTGAAGGATTTGTGACCCACAGGTTAAAAACCACTGCTCTATAGGTTTAAAGTTTTCTGTGAAGAGGCATTTCACTTCTTTGATTAGGTTTATTCCTAGACATTTTATTTTCTCTGTGGCTATTGTGGATGGAAATGTGTCTATGCTCTCCTTCTATGTATGTTTGTTGTTGGTATATAGAAAAATCTATTGATTTGTACAAATTGACTCTGCATTCTGCCACACTGCTAAAATTATTTCTATATATTTTTCTGTTAGAATTTTTGGCATCTCCAAAGCCAAGCACCAGGATGAGCTCTGGGAATCCAGCCCAAGAGAGGGAGGAGGGATTATATGAGCAAGGGGGGGTCAAGATCATGACAGGAAAATCTACAAAGTCTGCTGGATCAAGCTCATGGGAACTCACAAACTCTAGACCAATAGCTCTAGAGTCTGCATGGAACGAACCAACTAGACCCTTTGCATGTGTGAGACAGTTATTTAGCTTGATCTATTTGAGGGGCCTTTGGCAGTGGGATCAGGATCTACTCCTGGTGCATGAGCAGGCTTTTTGGAACCCATTCCCTATGGTGGAATGTCTTGCTCAGCAGGGAGAGCCTCGGTCCTGCCTTAATGTGCCAGACTTTTCTGACTCCCCATGGGAAACATTACCCTTTGGGAGAGGTACTGGGGGCGGGGAAATGAGGTGGGAGCAGGAGAAGGGGTGAGAGGGAGAATTGTGAAATTATAGCATTTAAATTTTTTTTTAAAAAAAAAATTTGGGGATAAGGCAGGGCAGTAGTGCAAACACAAAGCAAGCACATACAAACTCACAATGAGTAAGCAAAATTGGCTGAGACAGCCTGTCAGCTAACCAAAAGCATGGTAACTAATGGCATGATCCTAGCCAATCACAACACACCAACAGTAATGGCCAGTTTCAAAAGGACCAACCTGAAACATTCCTGCAGCAGTTTAATTTTCCTAACCCCAAAAAACCTTTTTACACTAAAAAGTTTCTGCATTGGAATCTCTCAAGGTCTGTGTTATTGGTTGCCTCAGAGTCTTCTCAATCCCTGCCCCACCTCCCCCAGACAGGGATCTCACAGCAGGCTGCTGCAACAAGCCTACAAAACCTACATGGGGAATCTCTAATGTACAGTACTGTATCACCTCCAAATAGGGGTAGTTTGACTTCTTATCTGCCTATTTGTATCCCTTCCCTTTCCTTCTCTTGCCTTATCACTTTTACTAACTAGTATTTTGAGCACAATATGAAAAGGAATGGGGATACTGGATATCTCTGTCTCATCCCTGACTTCAGAGGGATTGTTTCAAGATTGTCTCCATTTGGGATGATGTAGAATTCTTGAATATAGCTTTTATTTTGTTAGCGATGGTCCCTCATTGGGATTTTTGTCATGATGATATGTTGGAAATCAAGGGTATTTCTATTGAGACCATCTATTGAAGTGATTATGTGATTTTTGCCTTCAAGTTCAATTATGTAATTTATTACATTTACTGACTTGTATATTTTCAACTATTCCTACATTTCAGGGATAAAACCAACTTGATTATGACATCTAGTCTTTTTGATGTATGTGTGTGTTCTGTTTGAAAGCATTTAACTGAGTATTTAATTTGAGTCTATGCACATCGAGGACATTGGCCTATAATTTTTTTCTTTGTTATATCTACCTGAGTTTGCATTAGAGCGCTAGTGGCTTCATAGGAAATGTTTGTGAATGTTTCTTCTAGTCCTAACTTTTGGAATAATTTAGCAAGGATTTGTTGTATGTCTTCTCTGAATATCTCATATGCTGTGGGAGCTACCGCTGCTCCTTCAGCCAATAGCCTTTAAGAGACCAGTCCACTTGGCCATGGTCTCTTAGACTATAAATGCAGCTGTAAAGACTGCGCTCACTCTCTTGCTTCTGGGTCTCGATTCTGGCTGCTAGACTCTGTTCTGGTTCCCCATTTGTGCAGAGGACTGTGATCTAGGATAGTGATCTGTAAGCCTCCCCTAAATAAATAACCCTTTACTATACATAATTTTGAACTAGCGTGGGATTATTTTGTAACTTCTGCCATCACTCATAGAATTCTGTATTGATCTCATCTAATCCTGGACTTGTTCTAGCTGGAAGGAATTTTATTATCATTTAAATTTCCTCATTTATTATGGGTCTGTTTAGATTGTTCACTTCTTGATTTAATTTTGGTGGGCTTGGATGAATCTAGAATTTCATCTGCAGCTTAGTCGAGTACAGGTTTTGTTTTTAAAGTATTCCCTTATAATAGTATGAGCTTCTTTGACCTCTGTTATAATGTTTCCCTGTTGGAGTTCTTGGTTCAGGGACCTTTGAACTCTGGTTCAGGCTAAATTAACTAATGACTCCAAAAGAGATAACCCCCTGGCATTGCTGTTTTAATTTGCTGATCTGTGGTGTCTTGTAGGGGGCATTATTACATCTTTGTAGGGTAACTCAATTTAAAATATTTGTTATGAACGTATATGTATATATTTTGAAAGCCTCTATAGTAGTTACTTTTTATATGGCTTTTTCGAAAAATCTTTAGTGTTAGGTAACCCTGTCTTTACTCTCTTCTAAGCCCTGTTTTCCTATAACCCCACTCCATTTAATTCTTTCTATTCCATTATTCCCATTCCTTCTTATATCATTACATTCTAGAAAGACTTTTAGCAAAGTTTCATATATACATGCCATTCTTTGTAACTCCAATGATCATATTTTAAGTAGTTACTTTTTTTGAAAGTAATTTTATTAAATTATAAAAGTTTCCATTTACGCCCCTCTTTCCAACACCCTCCCACTCCCCCCCCCTCTCCTCCTCCCTCTTTGTCCCTAAGGGCAGTCAGGATTTCCTGCCCTGTGGGAAGTTCAAGTTCCTCCCCCCTCCCTCCAGGTCCAGGAAGGTGAGTATCCAAACAGACTGGATCCCAAAAATCCAGTATATGCAGAGGAAACTAGTCCCAGTGTCATTGTCAATGGCTTCTCAGAAAGATTCCGGGCCAGCCACATTCAGAGAATCCAGCCACATTCAGAGAATCTGGTTGGATCACGTGCTCGTTCAGTCGCAGTCCAACTGCCCTTGGTAAACTCTCATTAGATCCGACCCCTTGTATCAGTGGATGATAGCATCCCTCTCAGTCCTTCGTCATTTTCGTCGTCCTTCTGCTCCTCATTTGGACCTTGGGGGGGCTCAGTCCGGTGCTCCAATGTGGGTCTCCGTCTGTATCGCCATCCATCGCCAGAAGAAGGATCTATGGTGATAAGCTAAATATTCATCAGTATGGTTATGGGCCAAGGCCGGTTCAGGCACCCTCTCCTCTGTCCAGAGAACAATCTGGGGATCTCTCCTTGGACCTGGGATCCCATATATAATCAAGTTTCCTGTAAACCCTAAAATGACTCCCTTAGTTGAAATATATTCTTCCCTGATCCCATATTCATCCTTCCTCCCTTCCCTCCATCCCGGTCAACCGAGCTTTCTCCATTCCTCCCCTACTCCCTTCTCTCTAACCCTCTCCCCTTCCAACAACCCTCCCACCCCCCCCATGCACCCAAGGTTACCTGGGACTCTTGACTATTTCCTACCTCCTGGCGGATAGCTAAATAATCTTCATCAGGTTCGTCTTCTTATTTAGCTTCTCTAGGATCACGAATAAGAGGCTCAAAGACCTTTAATTATGGTTAGAATCCACTTATGAGTGTTTACATACCGTGTTCCTCTTTTTGGGTCTGGCTTACCTCACTCAGTAAAGCGTTTTCTATGTCCATCCATTTGCATGCAAAATTCAAGATGTCATTATTTTTTACCGCTGAGTAAAACTCTAATGTGTATATGTTCCACACCTTTTTTAACCATTCTTCTATTGAGGGGCACCTAGGCTGTTTCCAGGTTCTGGCTATTACAAATAGTGCTGCTATGAACATAGTTGAACAAATGCTTTTGTAGTATGTTAGGGAATCTCTAGGGTATATTCCCAAGAGTGGAATTGCTGGGTCCTGAGGGAGGTTGACTCCCAGTTTCCTGAGAAACCGCCACACTGATTTCCACAGTGGCTGCACAAGTTTGCATTCCCACCAACAATGGATGAGTGTTCCCCTCACTCCACATCCTCTCCAGCATAGGCTATCATTGGTGTTTTTGACTTTAGCTATTCTGACAGGTGTAAGATGGTATCTCAAAGTGGTTTTGATTTGCATTTCCCTGATCGCTAAGGAGGTTGAGCATGACCTTAAGTGTCTTCTGGCCATTTGAAGTTCATCTGTTGTGAATTCTCTGTTCAGTTCAGTACCCCATTTTTTAATTGGGTTAATTAGAGTTTTAGTGCCTAGTTTCTTGAGTTCTTTGTATATTTTGGAGATCAGACCTTTGTCTGATGAGGGGTTGGTGAAGATCTTCTCCCAGTCAGAAGGCAGCCTTTTTGTCTTACTGACAGTGTCCTTTGCTTTACAGAAGCTTCTCAGTTTCAGTAGATCCCATTTATTCATTGTTTCTCTTATTGTCTGTGCTGCTGGGGTCCTACTTAGGAAGAGGCCTCCTGTGCCTATATCTTGTAGACTACTTCCCACTTTCTCTTCTATCAGGTTCAAAGTGGTCAGATTAATGTTGAGGTCTTTAATCCATTTGGACCTGAGTTTTGTGCATGGTGACAGGTATGGATCTACTTTCATCCTTCTACAGGTTGACATCCAGTTATGCCAGCACCATTTGTTAAAGATGCTTTCCTTCTTCCATTGTATACCTTTAGCTCCCTTGTCAAAAATTAGGTGCTCATAGGTTTGTGGGATAATATCCGGCTCTTCTATTCGATTCCAAAGGTCGATTTCTCTGTTCTTATGCCAATACCAAGCTGTTTTCAATACTGTAGCTCTGTAATAGAGTTTGAAGTCAGGGATGGCAATGCCTCCTGAAGTTCCTTTACTGTATAAGATTGTTTTGGCTATCCTGGGTTTTTTGTTTTGCCATATAAACGTGATTATTGTTTTCTCAAGGTCTGTGAAGAAGTTTGATGGGATTTTGATGGGGATTGCATTGAATCTATAGATTGCTTTTGGTAGAACTGCCATTTTTACTATGTTGATCCTCCCAATCCAAGAACAAGGGAGATCTTTCCATTTTCTGGTATCCTCCTCAATTTCTTTCTTCAAAGACTTAAAGTTCTTGTCAAATAGGTCTTTCACTTCCTTGGTTAGAGTAACCCCAAGATATTTTATGCTATTTGTGGCTATCGTGAAAGGTGATGTTTCTCTGATTTCCCTCTCAGCTTCTTTATCCTTCGTGTATAGGAGGGCCACTGATTTTTTGGAGTTGATCTTGTATCCTGCCACGTTACTAAAGGTGTTTATCAGCTGTAGGAGTTCTTTGGTAGAGTTTTTGGGGTCACTTATGTACACTATCATATCGTCAGCAAATAACAAAAGTTTAACTTCATCCTTTCCAATTCGAATCCCCTTGATCTCCTTATGTTGTCTTATTGCTATTGCTAGAACTTCAAGCACTATATTGAAGAGGTATGGAGAGAGTGGACAGCCTTGTCGTGTTCCTGATTTTAGTGGAAAGGCTTTGAGTTTCTCTCCATTCAATTTGATGTTAGCTGTCGGCTTGCTGTATATTGCTTTTATTATATTTAGGTATGATTCTTGTATCCCCAGTCTCTCCAACACCTTTATCATAAATGGGTGTTGAATTTTGTCAAATGCTTTTTCAGCATCCAATGCAATGATCATATGGTTTTTTTCTTTCAGTTTATTTATATGATGGATTACATTGATAGATTTGCGTATATTGAACCAGCCCTGCATCTCTGGGATGAAGCCTACTTGATCATAATGGATAATTTTTCTAATGTGTTCCTGGATTCGGTTTGCCAGGATTTTATTGAGAATTTTCGCGTCGATGTTCATGAGTGAGATTGGCCTGTAATTCTCTTTCTTGGTTGTGTCTTTGTGTGGTTTTGGTATTAAGGTAACTGTAGCTTCATAAAAGGAGTTTGGCAATGATTCTTCTGTTTCTATATTATGGAATACATTAAGGAGTATAGGTATTAGCTCTTCCTGGAAGTTCTGGTAGAATTCTGCATTGAAACCATCTAGTCCTGGGCTCTTTTTGGCAGGGAGATTTCTGATAACAGCTTCTAATTCTTCACGACTAACAGGTCTATTTAGATTGTTCACCTGGTCTTGGTTCAACTTTGGTATATGGTACTTATCTAAAAAAATGTCCATTTCTTTTACATTTTCCAACTTTGTGGCATATAAACTTTCGTAGTAAGATCTAATGATTCTCTGAATTTCCTCTGTGTCTGTGGTTATATCCCCCTTTTCATTTCTGATCCTATTAATTTGCATGTGCTCTCTCTGCCGTTTGATTAGTTTGGATAGGGGTTTGTCAATCTTGTTGATTTTCTCCAAGAACCAACTTTTTGATTCATTGATTCTTTGGATTGTTTTCTCTGTTTCTATTTTGTTGATTTCAGCCCTCAGTTTGATTATTTCCAGTCTTCTACTCCTCCTGGGTGAATCAGCTTCTTTTTTTTCTAGAGCTTTCAAGTGTGCTGTTAGGTCTCCAATGTGTGCTTTCTCCATTTTCTTTATTTGGGCACCTATTGCTATGAACTTTCCTCTTAGCACTGCTTTCATAGTGTCCCATAGGTTTGAGTATGCTGTGTCTTTGTTTTCATTAAATTCAAGGAAGACTTTAATTTCTTTCTTAATTTCGTCCTTGACCCAGGGGTGATTTAGTAGTTGACTGTTCAACTTCCATGAGTTTGTTGACTTTCTGGGGGTAGCATTGTTGTTGAATTCTAATTTTAATCCATGGTGATCTGACAAGACACAGGTGGTTACTAATATTTTTTTGTATCTGTGGAAGTTTGCTTTGTTACCGAGTATGTTGTCAATCTTCGAGAAGGTTCCATGAACTGCAGAGAAGAAGGTATATTCTTTCCTATTTGGGTGGAGTGTTCTATAGATGTCTGTTAAGTCCATTTGATTCAATACCTCCAATAATTCTCTTATTTCTCTGTTAGGTTTCTGTCTGATTGACCTGTTCATTGGTGAGAGAGGTTTGTTGAAGTCTCCTACTATTAGTGTGTGTGGTTTGATGACTGCCTTGATTTCTAGAAGTGTTTCTTTTACATAGGTGGGTGCCTTTATATTAGGGGCATAGATATTCAGGATTGAGAATTCCTCCTGATGAATTGTTCCTGTTATGAGTATGAAATGTCCATCTCCATCTCTTCTGATTGATTTTAGTTAGAGGTCAATTTTGTTAGAAATTAGAATGGCCACACCCGCTTGTTTCTTAGGTCCATTTGCTTGGAAAACCTTTTCCCAACCCTTTACTCTGAGTAGGTGTCTGTCTTTGTGGTTGAGGTGTGTTTCTTGTAAACAGCAGAATTTTGGATCCTGTTTTCGTATCCCATCTCTAAGTCTGTGCCTCTTTATAGGTGAATTGAGTCCATTGATATTAAGAGATATTAATGACCATTGGTTGTTGACTCCAGTCATTTTTTTGGGGGGGGTGATAGAGTGTATGTGTTTTCCTTCTTTGAATTGTGCTAGTGAAGGGTCGCTAGATGTCTGAATTATTGTAGTCAGTGTTGGCAATGTTGGATTCCTTGGGATGTAATTTTCCTTCTAATATTCTCTGTAAGGCTGGATTAGTAGTTACGTATTGTTTAAATTTGTTTTTATCCTGGAATATTTTGTCTTCTCCGTTGATAGTGAACAAAAGCTTGGCTGGGTATAGTAGTCTGGGCTTGCATGCATGGTCCCTTAGTTTCTGCAGTACCTCTATCCAGGATCTTCTGGCTTTCATGGTTTCTATAGAGAAGTCTGTTGTAAGTCTGATAGGTTTACCTTTATAGGTTACTTGACCTTTTTCCTTTTCAGTTCTTAATATCCTTTCTTTAATCTGACTGCTTTGTGTTTTGATTATTATATGGCGAGGGAATTTTTTTTTCTGATCCAGTCTATTCGGTGTTCTGTATGCTTCTTGCACCTTCATAGGAATATCACTCTTTAGGATGGGAAAGTTTTCTTCTATAACTTTGTTGAATATATTTTCTGGACCTTTGATCTGCAATTCTTCTCCTTCTTCTACTCCTATTATTCTTAGATTTGGTTTTTTTATTATGTCCCATATTTCCTGAATGTTTTGTGATGAGAATTTGTTGGATTTGCTGTTTTCTTTGGTCAGGGCGTTTATTTTCTCTATGGTGTCTTCATAATCTGAGATTCGTTCTTCTATCTCTTGTATTCTATTGGTTATGCTTGATTCTGTAGTCTCTGTTCGTTTACCTAGATTTTCCATATCCAGCCGGCCCTCGGTTTGTGTTTTCTTCACTGCCTCCATTTCAGTTTTCAATTCTTGAACTGATTCCATTACCTGTTTGATTGTTTTTTTCTTGGTTTCCCAGGGTATCATTTACGAATTTACTCATTTTGTTATATTTGTCTTCCATTTCTTTACTCATTTCTTCCATCTTTTTGTTATATTTCTCTTCTATTTCTTTAAGTGAGTTATTCATACCCTGTTTAAGAGACTCTATTGCTTTCATAATGACACTGTTTTCCACTTCTTCCGGAATGGGCGTTCAAGTCCTTCTGTCGTAAGATAGATGGGATCTGGTGTTTTCATGTTGTTTTTCAGATTGTTGGAGGAATTCTTGCCTTGGCGCCTGCCCATCTCTTCCTTCAGATGCTCATATGACTCTTCCCTCCGCTGTGTCTTCTTCTACTGGATTAGTGTCCCTTGCTATCCAGGAATCACTTTGCCTGCAGCCTTAGCTTGCTGCAGGCAGGCTATTAGAACAAAGGGACTTCCTTCCCTTTGCACTCACCACCTGTCCCGACCCGCGGTGCCCACCCCGGCTGAGATGGAGAAATTTAAGCCCCGAAAAAGGGAAAGGGGAGGGGAGGGGTTCCAGGCAGAAAGCTGGGATGGCGAAGCAGGAGAGGGATTAGCTGGGGGAAGCTGTCCCTTTGGAGTAGCCAGGGAGATAAGGATGGCGGGAATATTGTGTGTTCCCTAACCAGACTTGTATGGTGGTCAACACACTTACCCCTCCACCAAGTAGTTACTTTTATTTCATACACTTTTGTCATTAATAGTCTATGAAGAATAATAGCTTTAGAATTTAGTAACCTCAAATTTTTTTAAAATCAGTTTCTTAGGCTTTTTACATTTCATTGCTCTCATCTCGGTTGTTGTTTGTTTGTTAAGTAAAAAAAAATCTTAATGGCTAATGTGTCTTTCAAATTTCTCTATAGGAATATTTTGAGGTCCTCATAGATAATTTGTGCTGTTTTTGTAAGTTCTCTCAAGCCATGAACAATGCAGAGTCATTTTGAATTTTCAATTAAGGGTCACACAGATTACAGGCTTTTGGTTTGTGAATATAAAGCTGTGGTTGTGGCTACAGATTCATAGGCGAGTTCTTCATTTCCTGCTTACTAGTACTGATGAATGCTGATTGTCAGTTTAATTGGGTCTAGAAACATCTAGGAGACATAACTGTGGACATGTCCGGAAAAGGGTATTTAACTTGCGTTAATGGAGGTGAGAAGACCCATCTAAAATATGGACAGCACCATTCTGTGGGGTGGGTGTTATGGTTTAAAAAAGTGGCAGCACAGTTTCCAGAAGGGCCAGCAGTGGGCCACAAGGGGCAGCAGGTCCCAGATTGGGAAGGCCAGTCCCCGAGACAGATAGATATACTATGCTGAGAGAGTTTGGGGATGGATATAATTTATTCAGCAGTGGGTTATGGAAGGGAAGGGGATTGAGGAGAGGAAAGAGAGAGAGAGAGAGAGAGAGAGAGAGAGAGAGAGAGAGAGAGAGAGAGAAAGAGAGAGAGAGAGAGAGAGAGAATAAGCAGAAGATCTGCTTGCTTCAGCTGAAGGGCAGGAGTGGGCAGGGCTTATTTTTTAAAGGGACAGAATACCCAGGTGACAGGACAGACTTTTCCCACTCATCAGGTTAGGGGCTCCCTTCCAGGAACTGACTGGCGGCTTGATTTCACTCATATGCCCACAGTCAGATGAGGTAAATATCTCCTGGTCTTGGCAGACACCATATCTAGGTGGAATGAAGCATTCCCCACCAATAACAAGGGAGGCCAGACAGTTTCTGAAGTTCTTCTCCAATAAATTATCCCCCCAGTTTGAAATCCAAACCTCTCCTCAGTCAGATAATGGCCAGAGTTTACTTCCCAGATCTCTCAAACTTTATCAAAGGTTCTTAACATTCTCTGATATTTTCATATCCCATACCATCCTCAGTCCTCAGGGAAGGTAGAACTAACTAACCGTTCATTAAAAAAATATTCTTATTGATTCATAGAATCTTTACCTTGACTGGGTAAAACTTTTGCCTTTTGCTCTTATTAGGCTCCGGGTTCTCTACAAAAGCCTCCTTTCCAACTTACCATTTGCACTCATGTATGGGCAGTTGTTTTTAACCCCTGGCCTCCCACCTAAGACCTCTCTCCTTCCTGATCACCTGCTTACTCCGCTGTTACCCCATCTTCACTCCCTATTATGGGATTTTACCAACTACTCATTACCACAAACATGTGCCAACCCATGCCCATCGCTGATTAAGATAGGAAACCAGGAACCATTCTCCCCCTCAGACCAATGCCCCTCACTCCTTTCCCCTAAATAGCAGGACCCCTTTAAAGTAACTCTTATAACTCCCACAACTCCCAGGTTCAAGGTCTTCCCTCATTGGATTCACCAGTTTCATCTCAAATCTTTTACTCTTCCAACTCAAGATACCCCATTATATAGTAACTCAAGCAGGGCCCTGCTCCCTTAAGTTCCAGAGGACACCAAGATCAGCTTTCTATTCTTCACTTCCAGAGGAATAAAGTCTCATCATTGTACTCAACTCTCCTGTGCCCAAAACTCCATACACTCTCCCTTTTTCTCTTTCTCCTATATGCTTTACCAATTTATCTTATCTCCAATTTCCAGTTAACCATTCAGCTATTGTTAGAGGGACCATCCTTTAACACAGAGCTGGAGGTACAAAGACTGCCAGAAGCCCAGTTGGTAATAACCAATAACAAGCTTGGGGACATTTATAGCCCCAGATTCAAAAAACAAACAAACAAACAACCCAAAAAACCAAACCAAACCAACAACCCAAAACTCACAAAACAGACTTTATCATAACAGGTTCATCACTGACTGCAGCAGTGTCTCCTGGATGTTAAAGTAATACTACGATGCTAAAGAAAACAAGGGCCTTATAATTGCTTCAGGTAAAACATTAAGGGGTCTAATAATTTCCCTTTCTAATTATTCCCTTTCTTTTCTTTTCTCCTCCCCACTGTCTTCTATCCCAACACCATACTATTGTAACCATAAGCTTTTAGTATCCTAAAATTTATCTCTTTTTAAACATTTTTCATAAGCTCCATGGAGCCAATTTGGACCTACCTGAATGGACCACATTCGCCCGGAGAAGTATTATTTAATCCTTACCTTATTATTCCTGGCCTTGGGAACCCCGGGAAGCTCCCTCCTTCACCTGAAAAATTCAGGAAAACCCCCTCCATCTTCCATCTTGGGACTCTCCTCCCTCAATCACCAGGATCTAAATTTTTTGCCAGACGTAATCTTCTGCCTTTCCAGCAACTTCCGAGGTCCAAGGTGCCTGCCAGCCAGTTCCATAGAGCCTCGGAAACAGGGAAGTAAACAGCCACCCCGGGACATGGTCAAGCACCTCAACTCTCCAACGCCCACAAAATCAGCAGGAAGCAGTCTCGAGAAATCTGATGATGCCCATTCCCACCCAAACCTCCAAATTTTTTATGATAAATAAAAGGGTGGTGTGTTATGTATTCAGACATGCAGTGGTAGCAGACAATTCCCGTTTCCAGGGCCACGCATGCGCAGATAAGCACTCAGGCAAAATACATAGCCTTAAAAACTAGCATCCTTAAAAGGACATGCATGACCTACATGCGGTATGGTCACGTCACCTACGTAAGCCCATGAGTGTATGTGTGAAATCTGTCACCTGCTTATGTCATAGCTACGTCAGTCCCTTCTCCCCAGTACGCATGCAGTAGACAGCCTTTAAAAGCTGGAGTCGCCATTTCCTCGCTCTCTTTCTCTCTCACCAACTTTCTCAGGCCTGTGTGCGTGTGTCTTTTCTCTTAATAAACTCTTAAGTGGGTTTTGTTGTGTGTTCCTCACTCGCACAAACTAGCTATTCCACTGGGGGCTCAGACTGAGTAAAAAGGAGAAAGGAAGCTGAATTAGAGCAGTCATTCCTCTCTGTTTGCAGACTGTGGATGCAACAGGACTAGCAGCCTCATGCTCCTTCTGCTCTGTCTCTTCATCATAATATATCGCATCCCCAGATGCTAAGTTAGAACAAACCCCTCGATCTTCATGTTCCCTGTGTGAGGTAGTTTTGGCACAACAACAAGGAAAGTAATTAACGCAAGTTCCAACGTTGGCACTATGGCATTTTTATACCTGGACTATTTTATTAATCTTATCATTTTAAAATACCCCCTCCCTTCCTCTTTCCCTCCCTATCCTCTCTCTCTTTCTCTCTCTCTCTCTCTCTCTCTCTCTCTGTCTCTGTGTGTGTGTGTGTGTGTGTGTGTGTGTGTGTGTGTGTGTATGTGTGAATGTAGGCACATGTGTACCATGATGCATATGAAGTGGTTTACGGACAACCTCAGATGTAAGAACTCTCCTTCTACCTTATTCAAGACTTTGTCTTGTTATTTTTCCTCTTGGTTGGCCCAGGAACTTCTGAAGATTTTTCTTGTCTTCACTATTCATCTCCCCATAAGAATATAGTATGCTACCATATTTGGTTTTCCTAAATTTCTGGGCATTTAACCATGTTCTTACTTTTTCATAAGTGCTTTACCCACTGAGCCAGCACCATAACATTGTTTATTATTTGCATGCTGCAATAGACATGAAGTCCCCGAGATTTCAGTATAATAAAGGAGAACTTCTCCTGTGACAACTTACATCACACGTACTCTAGGCTCCTTCTTCCAAGACTCATGCAACATGAGAACAAAAGATTTTCTAGCTCTGGATGAGCAAGAAAAATAAGTAACCATGTGACCCATGTTAACTTCTATCTGAAAACTGCCTCATATTTTACAGCTATTGAACCTCCCCAAAATGGAGTATAGCTTAATTTAACATTTAATTCCTAAATAAATAATTTGATTTAATAAGATATTTTCATTTCAAGAAGATAAAACTTTTGGTTTTTTTTCCATTTACCTAGGGAGAAAAAAAAACTCTCTAATATGTAATTTGGTGCTATTTTTGTCTTAGCGATCCATAATTTTGAAAATCCTTTATAAACAATTTCTGAGAATTTTCATTATTGTTCATAAAATTATCTTAGAAAGTTGTTAATGAGCATAGGATGATTCAGAATGATTTAAATATCCTATTAAAATGTTCAAGTGGAATTGGTCTCTCAATACTTGATTTAGAAGATAATTACAGATCAAATATTTCATAAAATTCTGAGTTGATTTCCTTACCCTGGGAATATTTTTTTTCAAGTGACATTTGCATATATGTAGCTTAGAAGTAATGTTTGTGTTAAATATGGCTGTGCTTTTTGTCTGTAAATGTGGACCATGCAGAGAGCATGTACATAATTTCAGATGTGCTGTGTAGGAACAAAGCATTCTGAAAAGGCTGAATTACTTAGGCAATGTCACATACCATCACCGAGGATGTTTAGGACCTACTTTGCATATTTTATTCTACCTATTAATTTTTCCTTTGAATGTTTTTCTGTCTTTGAGCAAGGGCAAACTCTCACTGGGCTTAATGAATCATTCAAATGATAGGTTTGAGATGATACTTCCATTGGAAAATGTCACTGCTGTATTTTCCCCTCAGGGTGGGGGACAGCTATATAACCCCTTCTCACGCTCACGATATTGACAGGTGGAACTAACTCAGCATTGCACTGGCAAGGGAAAGCAGCTGCTTCACCAAGGCCATAAACTTACTGAAGATAAGCAGAAGACAGTTTTGCAATAAAACAAAGAATGCTCAGGTCCATGAACGGGTGGGATGTAGCAAGATTCTGCTTTTGATGCTGTCTGTGTACTCTAGCGCTACAAATGCATATTCATTTAATACACTTTGAAGGCAGGAATGCTTTCCAATTTAAAAAAAGATCTATTATCACCAAACTGTTACATGAATAGCCTCAAATTTCACCTGTCTAACTATGAATAGTAAAAGGATACAGAATGTATGGAACTATGTTTAGATTAGCTCAGAATTATGTTCCCATGCCACATTTCATAAAACAACTGTGACCTATGCTGATGAAGTATACTTTTCAGCAAGTCCACAGTTAATTTAGGCTCTGACCTAGACCGCCTTAGTGTTTCTGTCAGCATGAGCAAACTTTCAAAAGGCTTCTTTCAGACTTCAAGGCCCTGATATCAATTCTTCATGAACCATTCGAAAACTTGTAGTTTTAACTCCTTTTGCTACCCCTTAAAAGGTAGCTTAAAAAGTGAAACGACTTGCAATTCGTTCAGCTGAGGATAACATCCATGGTACTGGAAGGCACTCTGCACACTGCCAAAGGAGAATGGTAACTACCAATCCATCTACAGACCCTCCGATTGACAGGAGTGGTCTACTGTGGATTATGTTCATTGTTGATAATAAAGCTGATTGGCCAATAGCTGGTTAGGGAGAGATGGAGTGCAAGAGCAACACTAGGAGAATTCTGGGAAAAGGAAGTCAGAGAGTCCCTTGCAGATGCCGAGAGTAGCAAGATGGGAATGCCATACTGAAAAAAGGTACCAAGCCAAGTGGTTAAAAATAGATAAGATTTATGGGTTAATTTAAGCCTAAGAGTTATCTAGTAACAAGCCAGAGCTATCAGCCAAATATTTATAATTAATATAAGCCTTTGAGTGTTTTTTGGGGACTGGGTGATTGGGACAGGAAACATCCCTTTACAGTGGTCTGTTTGCAACAGTGGCACATACCTTATAGGAATAAACAAATTCTTAGAACTCTGAGAGATGGTATAGCAACCTTTTAAAATACACACAGAGAAGGCGATTTTTCTGACCTTTGTTTATTTCATACATGCACACTATTCTCATTGTAATCTAATTCATGTTTGGGGTGTTCTGGTGACACACTACATACCTTCAATTATTTAAAAAAAAAAACAAACTTTGAAGATGGATTTGCATCTTCCCGGTTGTTCAATATCAATCTAGCATACAGTAAGAGCTGTCTTAAGGAGACTTCAGTTAGTAAGTAGCTAGAATGCTTTGGTGAATTCATAGTTACGATCTGAGCCTTTGTGCTTCCCAGGCCAGGCTTCAGGGTAAACGGTGGTGTCAGTGGTGAACCACATTAGCAGCTCAGGGAAATCTGAACAAAGCTAGAGCACTGCAGAAAGCCCTGAAGTGAAAGGATGCTCTCCCAGGCTCGTCTGGCTTAACTGGGAATGGACACTTGTCTTTTGTGTGAAGAGGCAAATCAGAACCCCTCGAGTCCTCCAACATCAGTACTTTGACTGGCTTGTCATCACACTCAAAAGCTTTGATATATGAGGAGAAAAAGCAGTTGAATACCAGAGCTCACAGCTAAAACTCTGGAGGAGCTGAGATTTATACTGGCAGCTGCCAGCTCGATGCCAATCCTTCATTCTTTCTTAGTCACAGTATCTTCTTTTGCTTGTTACAGCAATAAACCTAATCAAATGCCCAATACACTAATCCTCCTTTTGTTAGAAGCAGGATGGGCAATTTTAGGTCAGAGACCTGGGAAAAAAATCATTTTTGTTCTTGACTGAAGCCTAAAGTCGTTTTGATTCTGTCTTAGCTGGAGGGCAGAAATGCCAGTGTTTGGAACCATAGTTTCTTGTCTTGTTTCTTATTATCTTGCTTTTTCTTTGACACAGCTGTCTAGAAACTTTATGTGAGGATGTGATCAAAATTTGAGTCCAGTTGCCCATCCCTTTTGGTGAACATCAAAAGAATTTGTCCTATGGATCTTTATGGTGTAAATATGCCTTATCTGTCATAATATCAACAGCAATCTGTGAACCTTGTGTACTGAGTCACTGTCTTAATTATATCTCCTCTTGTTTACAGTTGATGTACACTCAGACGATCCCACTGCAGTCAGATTCTAATATTTGAGTACCCTTGGTTGCCTCCCAAGGCTTGAAAGTCAGCTAGAAAGGAGACTCTAAACCTTCACCTCAACTTCAGTCCATTGCCTAAATGACAGTAGGGTATCAACTTATTTTTTTTTTTTTTTTTGAGACGGGGTTTCTCTGTGTAGCCCTGTATGGCCTGAAACTTACCCTGCAGATCAGGCTGGCCTTAAACTGAGAAATTCACCTTCCTCTGCCTCCTGAGTACTGGGATTAAAAGTGTGAGTCACCATTGCCAGGCCAAGGTTCAGTTCTTGGCAGAACAATGTCAAATAGCTTGGAGGCCATTGAGGATGGAGCTCATCTTTCCTTTTTCCTAGCAGTACTGGGAAAGAAACATCAGCTTTGTGCCTCCTTAGGGGCTGAATATCATCTGAAAAGCTGGAAGTGCCATGGCTTTGTTGAGGCTCCTTTCTCCCAGTAAAATAAACAAATTAAAAAGGTTCCTGAGTTCTATCGCTGATCCTGGGTGGAGCTATAACATTCTGATCTGTTCCAAAGATTAGCAAACCTTAGACTCCTCCTCTAAGTCCTTATAGACCCATCAATTGATTGGTCAAGAGATTATTCTCCTGGAAAAGTGGTCCACATGGAAGCTGTTTGACCTAAGATATGGGAGGAATAATTATTCTCTTAATAAAATAATCTAATCCCTCCTGGAAGCCACTTCTTTAAGGCTGTGCTTACAGTTTCAGTGCTAGACCTGACAATTGCTCTAAAGTCCTAACTTAAATTTTCTCTTCTTTCTGTCTCCTTTCAGGATACTGACCAAAGGCCTAAGTATGTTTTTTCCTGGCACTGGGTCCCTTTTCTCTTTCTCTGAAGTTCCCCTGCCTTCCAATATGCAACTGCTTGTTAAGCTCCTTGTTGAACTTGCCAGCTTTCCTGGATCCCAAATCAAAAAGGCATAACTTCTTTTTGTCTTCTGTGTGTTCCACCTTTTTACAAGACCTTCATCTCGCCTCCCTTTGCTTTTTCCTCAAGCTCTCATAAAAATAGTTCTTTAGAGTTCATGTTTATTCCACCTATTAATGAGACCAAGAACCCATGAAATGGAACTCTAAGTTACCTGGTGTCTTAGCACAAGATATACATTGCCATTCCAAAATGTAGAGAGGGGTGCATGTGGAGGAAATGCTGGACAAAAGCAAGACCAAGACAAGCTGGGAAAACCCCAAACGCTGCATCTCCATGTCTGATGTCAAAGCACTCTGCTCTTCAGATCTTCAACTCCTTTTTCATTTGTCAACTGCAACACACTTATTTCTCTTGGGCCGGTTCCATTCCCTGTTAGCATTAGCAGCTTTCCTCAGCAGGTATCCCATGGTTCTGGTATCTCCAACATTGTGGGGTTTCGACGGCACAGCTTGGAAACTCATGACTTTATTCAATGGCCTCTCTGGGCCTCCATTCAAGGACACCCCTGCCACATGCCAGACCTCGGTGTCTTTCCTCTGTCCAAGAAGAAGGTTCTATAACACCTTTCTTCTCTCCTCAACTCTAAAGCCAGAACACGTGCCTGAAGCTGCCAAGTTCTGCTGTTTGCTGGGGCTGTTCAATGACATCTTCACCAGCTTTCTGTTCTTAATGGTTTCCTTGACTGCTTAAGCTTGACTGTCCTTGAACTTGCTCTGTAAACTAGTCTGGCCTCCAACCCAGAGATCCACCAGCCTCTGCCTTCCAAATGCTGGGCTTAAAGGGGTACGCCAACACAGCTGGCTCTAAGATTTTCTTTCATTCCTTTTCCTAAACTGGAAACTTAGCTGGGTGAGATACGCCTGCCTCTGCCTCCCAAGTGCTGGGATTAAAGGTGCGGGTCACTACCACCCTGCCTAACATTTCTTTTAAAAAAAAAAATTGAAAAGAAAACAAACTACCTTCTTTCAGTTTACATACCAATCCCAGTTCCCACTCCCTTCCCTCCTTCCATTCCCTCCTTTCCTTCCAGTCCACTCCTTAGAGAGGGTACAGCACATTGCTTTGAGGAAGGTCCAAGGACCTCCCTACTATATCTAGGCAGAACAAGGTATCCATCTAAAGAGAATGGATTCTCAAAAAAACAGTACAACCTGCTTAACATTTCTTTAATTACTTTTCACAAATTGAAAACTAAGCAGGGTGGGATATCCCCCGAGTTCACCACTCCAGTTAGTCCATTTCTTAATCTCTTTATTTCTTTGAACATATGACTCAGCTCCATTTCAATTCTTGGTGCTCTTTTTCTCCCCAAATTTTACATTTTGTAATTTACCCTGCTCTGCTTGCTCCTTTTCATTATTAATCTTCATTAGAGTTACCACTAATCTCCACTTGACAGGGTCTACACTAGGTTATCGTGAAATTTTCTCTGCCAAGGGAATTGATCCAAAACTCTTCACTTTATCCTCAGGCAGACTCTTTGGACAAGGGCAAAAGGCAATCACATTCTCCACTAAAATATCACAAAAATGCTCTCTAGGTCACATAATAATATTCTTCTCCTCTGAACTTCTTGAGCCAGTGCCCCAAAGTTCATCAAATCACATTCAGCACCAATATCTTCCATGCTTCTAATAGTATGGTCCATCAGGCAGCATTTAAAGTGTTCAACAGTTTTTGTAATCCACAGTCCCAAAGTCCATATTTCTTAAGACAAAAAACATAGTCAGGTGATCACTGATATACCCAAGTCTCTGGTTCCAACTTATGTCTTAGCGTTTCTAGTTCTGTGAAAAGATACCATGACCATGGCAACTCTCATAAAGGAAAACATTTAATTAGGATTGCTCACTTGCTGTTCAGAAAGTTCAGTCTATTTATCATTATGGTGGGACATAGTATATGTAGGTAGATATGGTTCTGGAGAAATAGCTGAGTATCCTACATCTTCCAGGCAATGGAAAGTGATCTAAGTATCTTTGGCATATATGAGACCTCGAAGTCTGTCTCCACAGTGACATACTTCCTTCAACAAGACCCCAGCTACTTCACAAGGCCACACTTCCTATAGTGCGCTCCCTTTGGGGCCATTTTTCTTTAAAAACATCACACCTGGTAACTCTTATAACCAGAAAATTTAGTCTTGTCAATAAAAATTAAGTGAATTTATTGGGTGTGGCTTCCAGGAAAAGCTTTCCCTTGAATATAAACAAGGCAAGCATGGGCTGATGGTACACAACTGTGAAAACATTCAGGAAATTCAGGTGGGAGACTAGCCTAGCCTACACAAGAAGAACTTATTTTGAGGAGAGAGAGAGAGAGAGAGAGAGAGAGAGAGAGAGAGAGAGAGAGAGAGAGAGAGAGAGAGAGAGAGAATGAGAAAATATACCCTTGGCCTTCTGTCTTCTTTTCCATCTGGAACTTGATTTAATGCTCTAGTCCCAGGAGAAGGGTCCTGGTCTGGAGTCTTGAAGAAGGGAGATGCATACTCTAGATGATGGAGTGAAAAGTAGTTGGGCCTCGGCCTCTGCTGGCATCTTCTTTGAAGAAACTGAACTTGTCAATCCTTTATTTTTGGTTTCTGTTCTCTGGGGAAAAATGCTTAGAGAGTGTGTGTTTAACCCAAGCGCGTGTGTCAGACTTGGTCTCTAAATGTTTTGTATCATCTTCCATCAGTTGTTTGAAAGTAAAACACCTTACATATGACTACAAAAATACATGAAAGGATAGAAAAAAATTTATTGATCTGCCAAGTGAACATCTGATCAGACAGGTGTGAGCCAGTAATTTCCTTGCATTATGTTAAGCCACCAATACTTTGAAGTTGTACATCAGACATTCACACTACCAGTTAAAGTACTGACTGTCAATGTTCACCACCAGATGAACAGAGAACAAAAATATCATATATCAATACAATAGACTTTTATTTGTTTTGGAAAGAGAAGGGCATCTTGCCATTTGTAGCATGGATGTAATAGGAAGATGCTTTTCTAAGTGACAGGCCAGTCACTGAAGGACAATGACTTCATTAATAAAACTAGGTGAACTATCTAAAACAGGCAAAATGATGTAAAAAGAGACTACAACAAGAACAATTGTGTTTCAGATTTTGGGGATGTGGATCATGATTATGGTTAAGAATATTTGGAATATTTGAATTATTGCTCAATGGGTATAAAGTTTTGTTTTTTCAAGGTAAATAGGTTTTATTTACAATACAGTGTTGGTAGTTAAAATACAGTATTATGTAACTAAGAATGTTCAGGAAGGCCTGTTGAGCTTCATGAAGAGCTCTTTTCCTATCTACAAGGATGATCAAGTGATTTTTGACCTTAAGTCTATTTATATGGTTTATGACAAATATTAATGTGTATATGTTGAATCAAACTGTATGATTCTGGAATAAAACCCCTTGTTCATGATGTAAGATCTTGATGTCTTCCTAAATACAGCTTGTAAGTATTTCGTTGAGAATTTTTTTTATCTATATTCATCAGGTAAATTTGTTTGTAATTTTATTTTTGTATACTTTTAACTGATTTTGGTATCAAGGCAATACTAGCTTTGTATAATTAGTTTGGTAACAATCTTTTTCCTCTGCTCTGTTGAAGAGATTGGAATTGTTATTAGATCTTTGAATAGTTGGTAGAATACAGTGATAAATCTGTCTGGCCTGGGGCTTTTCTTCATGAGGAGACTTTAAAAATTAAGTAATATATTTACTATTTTTTTGAGAATTTCAGACAATGTCGTTTGCTCATATTCACCCATTTCCTCCTGTTTCCCCTCCCCACTTTCATCTCTATACTCACTCACTTACCTTTGAATTTTCTTCTCACCCCCCTCTCTCTCTAGTGCAGCTGTTATTTCCCAAATACTCTTGGAAGCCTGCCCTGAAATGTGATCAACTTATTAGGGTGACATGACTAAAAATATATGGATTCCCATTTTCACAACAGGTATGAAATGACAATGTCTCAGCCTTTAGCGGAGGAATTCCATGCTCATCTCTCACCCTCCGTACTGGGATTTTGTCTGGTTTGAGCTTTACAGGTCTCATGCATGATTTACAATGGCTGTGAATTCATAGGTGCATCTGCCATGTGTATCCAGAAAACAGTTTCTTTGAAGTTATCTACCGACTCTGACTTACAATCCTTCTTCTCCCTTCTCCCTCTACTACTATGGTTTTTGAGTCTTGAAGGGGCAGTTATTGAATGTAAATATAAGAAGAGAAAAGTACCTCTCAGCATCTTATTCTCTGCATATTGGCCAGTTGGGGGATGTCTGTGTTAGGTGCCGTTTACCACGAGGAGAAAATTCTCTCCATAAGTGCATAGATGCACTGATGCGAGCATAGTTGCTGAGAAGACAGCTGTTGCTCTGTCTTCTTGGGGACACCTGAAGTTGCTACATCTAAAGCTATCAAGATGTATTATCTGACTTACACACTTCACATTCACTGTTTCAGGGTGGACATAACCTGAAATTAAATCCCTGAGCATTTCTCAGTCTATTGTAGCCCGAGAAGAGCTTTCTTTCTAGAAGCTAGCTGCTGGGATCCCTTGAAAGGAAAATACATGGATAAGGAAAGGGTGTATCATGAAAGAAAGAGGGACCCAAGATCTAAGTGCAGTGGCAACATGCACCAGTTACTTCTAGTGCCTCCCTTTATTTGAAACTACTACACATCAGAGAACAAGATAACGTAGTTCTTTGCGAAATGAAGCAGATAGAGCAAAAAATGCTAGGAATGGTTTGAGAACACTGATATCATATGACGAATACTCCTCCACAACACAACACTGCCACTGCGTCTATAGCTGTGTATTTTGTCTTGTTTTGGTTTTGGGTTTTTGTTTTTTGTTTGTTTTTTGAGACAGAATTTCTTTGTGTAGCCCTGACTGTACTGGAACTCACTCTGTAGATTAGACTGTTCTCAAACTCAAAAAGATCCACTTGTCTCTGCTCACGAGTGCTGGGATTAAATATTTGTGTCAACACTGCCCAGCCTCCTCTAGCCATCATAATGATTGCATAATGAACCAAGGCACAAATTAATTTATTTCTGCAATATTTTTATAGAAATTAGTTCTTCTCAAGTATAAATGCTACGGACCGGCTCAGGGGAGCCACTCAGACCGTAAGGGAATCAGGGCGAAGGCACAGGAGAGATCAGGATACGGCGAGGAAAGTGACACACAGACACTCTCAATGTTTTTGAGACATGCTGTTGCGATTTACTTACTTCAGTGCAGGATTATATATTATTACAAAACAAAGGACTTGGCAAAGGCAAACATCATCAGATCATAAAATAGGAAAGAACGGCATAAAACAGTTTTTCAAAGAGAATCTTTAAAGATGCTTTGGCATGAGTACAAGGACTTTTGCTTTCTTACATTTGTAAAGTTACCCCTTCTTTTTTCTTGTTATTAGAGAGACCATTGTTCTTGAGTTAGCCCAACTTTATCAGCTTGTACCAGGTGGCTGACTTGGGCTCAGCTAAGTGACCTTGTGTGTCTGGGTGAGAAAGAAGAAGGCTACTATCTTCCTGGAAAACTTTCTGAGACTCATTTTGTACCATTAATCTCAACTCCTTTCCCTTCCCGACTCTCAGGGTCAGATGCTATAATTATCCTAGGTTTTCTGGCCATAAGGAAGGTTGCATAGGCCTCTTGTTAAGTTGTACATAAATGCCTAATGCTGTTTCCCTGTAGAAGGCTTCTAAGGTTTTTTTCTGCTAAGATTAACTCCTTTTATTCCACATCATCAAGCAATCGTCCTAATGATGATTTTGGCAATTCCCAGAACTGGCTACTTTTTTAAGGCTTTAATTAATAGTGGAGCAGAATCCAAAAATGTCCTCAGCAGTCTTGTTTATATCCACAACTGCCTGGAATAGTCTGATCTGTTAGCAATATGTAAAGATCACAAAGAACACACAGACAAGGGAAAAGACACACATATGGCTCCAAGGACAGCCAGGTCGAGTCAGTACTAATGGCGACTCAGGTAGCATTACACCACAACTGGTTGCCAAGGGACCGCCTGGAACACACAGCTCCTTGAAGCACCAATCCCAATCCTGCCGGCAATATTTGCCCATCCAGTCAGCATTTCTGCTACACTGGCGAGACAGCCGTGGATGTAGCATATAAACATTAATATGAAACAATAGTCAAAGTTTAGTTTCTTTCCTTACCTTTTTCTTTAGATTAAGTAGTGTCTGCATTTGATAGGACTTCTGTGATGATGGGGAGACAGTTTTATCATTAGTCCAAAATTGTAAAAGTAGGCAAAGTTCTTGGTACAAATTTACATTACACAAAATTATTTTTATACAAGTCCTTGGATAAAGTCGGTTGTGATAAAATGATTTGCAAATGATGTATTGCCTCCCATTGGATCTTTCCACTCCATGTTTAGCCTTGATACAACCAAACTACTAAATAATAATAGAGCAATAATTTAAGCAATCCAATTCTCTCTGTCCCTTCCCCTCATACATCAATCTGTGCCTTTATGAAAGGCTACACTGTGAAAATATCATATTTGAAGAGAAGCCTAGATTTATTACAGGCCAAAAGATTTTACAATGAAGCCTCCATAACTGTGAGATTCTATGTCCCTGGAAGAAAGATTAACAAGTGCTGTAGATAGCAAGATGATGAACAAGAAGGGGAACATTTTGTCCCGTGTACATATCTTTTTATTTCTCCTCAGTTTGCTGTCACCATAAGCCAGTGATTCTATTTTTCCAAAATCAGCAAAAGAGTAGCTTTCATTCTGAAAGCGTTCACTTGAAAATTTGACATTTGTTTGGTGCTAGTCGGGTGGTGTGGGACATCTTATAACCGTGTGCAAGTTCTTGTCCTCTGATTTAGTTGTTCTACACAGCCCTCTGCTGTGATTTTAAGTGTTGTCTTGGTCTGTTGAAAGTTAATAATTTTCTGGTGTGTAACTGATCAGACAATCACTCCTGGTTTGCTACTGGATCTGACTGTACAATACTTCCAGCTTTTTCACAAAATAGTTTATTCACTTCTTTAAATTAACTTTTACATTTTCTTATTTTAGGATAGCTTTTAATTTACAGACAAATTGCAAAAATAACATGGTAAGAGCTTCTAGATTTCATATTGCCATCTTACAGATTATACATGCTTCATACTCAGTGAGCCAGGGTTGATCCTATTTTTGTAACTATACCCATACTTTCCTCATGGTTACATTTTGTCATCCTGTCCCACACTAGGCCTAATTTTGCTATGACAATATCCTAGACCTTTATTGTTTTTGAAGCCTTTGGCAGTTTTGAAGTTTTTGGTTAAGTATTTTGTAGTTGTGTTTTAACTGAGATTGAGCTGATGTTTTCTTCAAAGATAAGAGTTGTGTTTTGAGAGATGGACCCACCAGGATTACCATTTTTTATCAAATGAAGAACCTGACTTCTAACTGATAATGTGAATCTTGGTCACCTAGTCAAGGTAGTGTTTCCCAGGCTCCCCCATTAAAATTTATCCATACTGTCATCTTTGAAATGAAGTTACTATGCACAGAGCAAGCTTCAGCTGTGGGAATTGCCTCATTATTCAGCAATTCCACTGTGGAGTTTATAGTCAAGGGCAACCAAATTGGTGTCAAAAGATACTAAAGTCCCATGCTTTATTGCCATACTATTTGCAATGACCAGGATACAGGATAAATTTTGATATCTGTCAATAGATAAGTAGATGAATAAAAACATGTGATATGTGATATTATTCTTAAAAAATGAAATCTTGATAATCACAATGACATGAATGAGACTGAAGGACATTTTATTTTTTATTTATTTATTTTTATTTTTTAATTACTTTATTAATAATAGGAATCAAAATTTCCACTTCCTCCCCTCTTACCACTTCCCTCCTTCTCCCACTCCCCATCTCCCCTCCTCCTCCAATCCTAAGAGAGTGTTGTAGGAGGAACAAGCCTGCTTTTTGACCTGGCTGCCCAGCTAGCTTAACCCCTGAAATAATCACATAGAAATTGTATCAATTAAATCACTGTCTAGCCCATTAACTCTAGCCTCTTATTGGCTAACTCTCACATCTTGATTAAACCATTTCTGTTAAATTTGTGTATCACCACGTGACTGTGGCATACTGGAAAGATTCTAACCTACATCCATCTAAGGCAGGAGATTCATAGCATCTGCCACATTGCCCTTCTTCCCAGCATTCAGTTCGGTCTACTCTACCTATCTAAGAGCTTCCCTATCAAAAGGCCAAGGCAGTTTCTTTATTTAACCAATAAAACCAACACATAGATAGAAGAACCTCCTACACCAAGAGAGGGCAAGATATCCTGCCCTGTGGGAAGTCTAAGGCCCTTCCCCCTCCATCCAGGCTTAGAAAGGTATGCATTCAAATAGACTAGGATCCCAAAAAATCAGTACATGCAGTAGAGATAAACCCTAGTGCCATTGTCATTGGCTTCTCAGTCTGTCCCAATTGCCAGACACATTCAGAGGGTCCAGTTTGATCCCATGTTCATTCAGTTCCATTCCAGCTGACTTTGGTGAGCTTCCATTAGTTCAGGCACACTGTCTCAGTAGGTGAATCAACTCCTCATGGTCCTGACTTCCTTGGTCCTATTCTCCCTCCTTCTGTTCTTTAACTGGACCTTGGGAGCTCAGTCTAGTACTCCCATGTGGGTCTCTGTCTCTATCTCCATCTGTCACTGGACAAAATTTCTACGGTGATATTCAAGATAGTCATCAGTCTGACTATGGGACAAGGCCAGTTCAGGCACCCTCTCCTTCACTACCCAGAGTCCTAGCTGGGGACATCTCTGTGGACAGCTGGGACATCTGGGCTCTAGAGTCAAGCCTCTACAATGTCTCCCTTAATTAAGATATCTTCTTCTCTGCTCCTATTAACCTAGATGCCCCTCAATGGAAGAATGGATAAAGAAAATGTGGCACATCTACACATTAGAGTACTACTCAGCAGTAAAAAACAATGACATTTTGAATTTTGCATGCAAATGGATGGAAGTAAAAAACACTATCCTGAGTGAGATAACCCAGACCCAAAAATATGAATATGGTATGTACTCACTCATTAGTGGACTCTAGTCATAAACAAAGGACATTGAGCCTATAGTTCACTATCCTAGAGAACCTAAGTAATAAGGTGAACCCAAGCAAAAACATATACAGATCCTCCTGGAAATTGGAAGGAGACAAGATTGCCAGGAAAAAGTTGGGAGCATGGAGATAGGGTGGGCTGGGGGGAAGGGGAGAAGGGGAGAGAGAAGGAAGAAGGGGAGGGTTGGGGAGAGCTTGGAGCAGTGGGATGGTTGAGATGGAGGATGAAGGAGACTTTATTATGTGAAATATGTCAGACATAGAATGATAAATGTTCGTGTTATCATTTATTGGTGGCATCTGAATATTTTGTTCTCATATATGAATGGGGAGAGTAGCTGGAGAAGGGTTTGTAAGTTCCAGTGTGGAGTAGGATTGGAGGAATACTTCCTCTTTCCATAGCACAGTGGAGTAATTACGGCTGACAATTCAGTACTGCAATGTGGCTGCTGTACAGGTCTTTAATGTTTCTAAAACAAAGAGGCAATAAATGTTCCTGATAGAGATGACAATTATATGACTATAGTCATTAAGTATTGTACATATGTATTGATATATGCTATACTCCATTAATTTGTACAATTATGAATCAATGAGAAACAAAACAAATAAGAAATGTGCCAGACTTTATCTTTATGAAAGTAGTATATCAACATGTTTGGAATGTTTAATTTTCTTTTATTTCAAATGTATATTTCATTGAAAATTATAAGCTCTTAACTATAAATAAAGATTCAAAAGAAACCTACCATCATTGCTTCAAGTTGAACTGTTTTGTCATATCCCAAAAATTTCAGATAATTATCCAGTACAAGACTTTAGTATTTAGAGGATATTGATTAAAAAATCCATAGAAATTTTTGTGTATCATGAAGGTTTATCAATTTTTCTGAGTTATTATCATATATATTTAATAATACTATGGGTTATTTGACACAATACTTAAATTTCCAACTGAATTGACTGAAGAGAGAAAGGTTTCATACAGGGATATTTTCCCCCATTTCTCCAGTAGAACTGTGTATTGTACATTTTCATTTCTTCAAAAACTTGGAAGAGATTAACTTTTCATTGTTGATGCATTCTGATTTTTTATGGGACAGAACTCTCAGGCGGAAAAGTGGTTTTCCTCTTCGACTTGCAGGGCTTTAGAGATCCATCACAATTTTATTCAGACCCCGTGGGCATTACTCTGATCATTGCAGTCAGAAATCCCGATGTAATCAGTTCAGTCTTCAGGGAGTTCTCTGAATCAAAACCATTAGAAGTGTCTAAATGAGCCTCTCTGGTGTCCTGGCTGGTTGTGCACACAGGTAAGCTTCCATCAGTAATTGAATCTTTCATTCTTGGCATTGAACAAGCAACACTTGCCCTCCAGGTCACTGCAATCTTGGGAATTTATCTGTTAAATAAAACGCAGCAGAAAATGCAAACTTTATTTTGGCAATAAAGGTTATGCAATATTGATCTTTTTATTTGCAATTTAGTTTTCTGTTGTAGATATATACAGAGCTACACTATCAGTTTGCTTTCTGCTAAAATTAACTTTATAAATTTATCTAAATTACTCCATCTCCTTCTTCACCTATGTTCTCATCTGCCTCTGAAATGTTCCTGTAAATGATCCATAGAATTGAAGGACATTGGTGAATTTTTTTGCAAACACTGAAAGGATAGTATTAGGGTAAAGTGAGAACATACATAGAATATTTTTTAAGAGTTTGGGGATTACTACCAACTACTCAGGGACTTGGATATTTGACGAGAACATACTACTGCCATTTTCCTAAACTATCACGGCCCTAATTACATTCTAAATACTTGCATTTATGTCCACTGATAGGTGTATCTGCCTACTTACACCAAAGACAGTTTTCTTTGCCACAGGGACCATTGCAGAACAATCCCAGTGGGTAAAAATGCAGGAATCAAATGCTCATGGAGTTCCCAGTCCAAATGGATATACACCTATAATCCTAAGACTCAAAGAACACAGCGAAAGAGGAGGCAAAGAGATGGAAAGAGTCAGAGGAGCAGCAAATGTGTTTGAGCTTGTGTCTCCTAAAAGTATGATACCTCAATAACATGGCTGCCTAAGGAATACCTTAACATGGACAATACCAATAACCATGCTAATTTTAAAGGCAAAAATCTCACAGGCCCCTCTTCTAGCAAAAGAACTACAGACAGCGAAGGGTCTCTGTGAGAAGTGGTCTTTTCCAGAAAAGAGTCTTCTATTTGGTTATCAAATACCAAGTGGTCAGTCCTGAAATTATGTCCATGCAAACAATGTTAAATGGAGTCAGTCAGTTATTTCTATATATTTATGCATGTATGCATGTATGCATGTAAGAAGAAGAGGCCAGGAATTTGAAAAGAAGCAGGGTCAGGGATCAAGGGGGGAGTTAGAGGAAGGAAAAGGAATGGAGGGAAATGATCCTGGTGAGGAAAGAGCATCCCTGATGCTGGAGAGAGACAAACATCCCTACTGTCTTCCAAGGCCATTGGCTATATAAATGGTTTTGTGAAGAACATGGAAGATGGTGCTTTCTTCTTAAAAGAAAATCAGAAATGCAAGAAAACTGTGGAGTTTAGACACATGATTGTTCCTATCTGATAAACTATTATGCTTATGTATTAAAATAAGCCCCATCTGTCTAACTGCCCCATTACGCATTCACTTAAATATTTAAATGTGGATCATATCCTGCATATTGTAACTGGTAGTATGCTACATTAGAAAACCAGAAGTGAACTAGAAAGACATACTCCCTTTCCTTACTCTCCATAGGGAAGAGGAATTATAACAAAGCAAAGACACAGTTGCCGAGGGATTGCCATGTGGCAACTGCAATCCCATTCTACAATAGTGACTAACTAGAACTATCAAGGTCTTGATAGAGGCAAGAACAGAGCTCTTCCAGGCATGACCTCCAAATCTGTGCAGATGGAACAGAAAGGGTAAAGAATAGCAGTCCTCAGTTAGAATTGAGGGAGATAGGGGACAGGTAATGCAAGATGTGGTCTCCTTGGTAAGGGCTGGAAATTTTATTCTGAGAGTACCAAGATGTTAAACAGGACAGAGAAAGCACCAAGGTCCAAGTTTTTTGTTTGTGGGTTTTTTGTTTGTTTTTAAGTCATAGGGTCTTCATACAGAACATGACTTCAGGAATAGAAAGTTTATTTCAGGGAATGATATAGAAACAGGCTGATATAAAAACTTAGGATACAAGAAGATAGCTATCCATGAAAGAGGCATGTAAGAAGTTAACTAAGAAACTGGTTGTGTGAGTGCTAAGAGAGTAGGGGCTGTCAAAGAATGGTGTTGGATCTTGCCTGAACATTGGAGTGAAGACGGGACTGATTGAGTTGTGGCAAATCACAGTCATCTGGCTTCTATCACCTGATGCTTGAGGAAAATATTTGCTGAGCTTCCCTCAGGAATGCACAGCCAGCCTGGCTATTACTTTCTGTTTTCTACTTCTATCCTGTGTTGAGCTGTTTACCCAAAATATCTTAGCTTTCTAAGGGGTGTAAATTTTATTGAATTGCTGTCCCGTGTGATGCTATCATTTTATATGGAACTCTTATCATAAAGATTCAGGTGACAGCCTAGTGTGACCGGCCAAGCCTGTGATTTTTATCCATGAAGAACATGTGTGGCTTACATTGGGCTAAGGGACATTTCATCAGTGAATGTGCTTTTTGTTTAATAGAAATGAAGCTGCAGCAAAGGTTGGGAGTCCTTCCTGTCTATGACTGGCTTTTAGAAAGCCTGAGCCTCACCAGCCTGCTTGACTTCACGATGCTCTGACCACATGCTTCACAGCCCAACTTTCTTTGACCTTTCTTGGTTATATATTTGCTCTTGTTTATTGAACATATTTTGGATAGGCGTTAAATATTTTCTGAAACAACTTCACCTACAATCTGATATAAGACAATCTCAAAAACAACAGTCCATTAGGATTTTGCTCCCTGTCTGTGAAAGTAGAACTTAGAACCAGGTAAACACTTAAGATTTTTTTTAAAGCTTTACTCTTCTTGTTTCTTAAACAACAGGGAGTATTTTGAAGGTTGAGTCAAAGATATTTCACAAGACTAAAACTTGTTAAATTCCACAGGCCATCCCTTTACACCACTAGACTACTAGTAATTCAACACACCTCCCTATTTTTGGATGTGACCTAGGAATTGATTTTCCTTCTGTATTTTTTCTCAAAATCCAGCACAATACTGCACACAAAGCTGTGTTACAGCGAAGCCAGAAAACGTGTATTCCTTCCTTCATTCTGTGCTCAGTCTACTCACAGCAATTTCAGAAGACATTTACCCTTTGCTTGCTGTGTGAGTAATAGACTCTATTCTAATATTTACTCAATACTACTGTCCCCTCTTCTCAAAGAGGCAGTCACTACTCTGAAGAATGGTTTAGGATTCATGTTGTCACAAAAGCCAAGTCTAAGGATTATGACCTGAAGTGAATGATTAGCTGCTCTGAATTGGCCAACCTGAATAAGAAACCATCCTACAGGTAAGGATTCCCCACCACTAGCCAAGCTTCCTTACTGTAGCTAAAACCTTCCCTTATTCAAAGACAAAGAAGACTGTTCTCAATCCACCATCAGTCCTGAGTTAGCACAGTGAGCTAGTATAGTCACTGTATATTCATAGTGTAGTCATATTCAATTTTCTTTAATTATTTGTTTTCAGACTTTATATAGGATGTGATAAGGAAAACTGTATTGCTCCATGTGCAAGGAGTCATATTTGTTTTTTAAATTATTATTGAGTTTGACCTTTCAGTGTCTCAACTGAGTCTTAGGCTGGACATAAACTTATGACAATCTTCCTAGTTCTGCTTTTTGAGTGTGGGAATTATTGCTGTGTGCCATCAGACCTGATTAGGCATGCATTTTTTAGTATAGTCATAAATTTTATATTTCTTTATTGAGCTGGATCTGGTGGCACAGGAAATTTCAGAGACATGATTGGCTGAGGTAGTTCACAAATTCAAAGCCTCCCTGGGCTACAGTGTGAACTCAGGATAGTCCAGGAAACAGTAAGGTTGTCTCAAAATAAAAAGTAAAAACAGAGTCAGGAAGAGAGTTCAGTGATAACTCTGTTTATCAATTGTTTGTTATATGCCAGATCCTGGGATCAGCCTCGTGTGTGTGTGTGTGTGTGTGTGTGTGTGTGTGTGTGTGTGTGTGTGTATGTGTGAAGAATCTGACTCATTGTGTAACTCAGGCTGGCTTTGATCTTGTGTGTGTGTGTGTGTGTGTATGTATATTTCCTATATATATATACATGTACAAACACATGTACTTACACATATTTTATGTATCATGTTGTTTTATAGAAGCAAATGAGTCAGTCTTTCTGAAGTGTTGATCTGATATTTATTTGGGAAGATGAGTACATCAGAATTTTGGAATGATTATCAGAATATTAGCATAAAAAACTAGAAATAACCTTGGGCCTTCTTTAATTGCCTTAGTTTATTACTGTAGAATTTCTCAGACGTAGAAGTGAGGTAAGGATGATAGCTTTAATCTGAAACCAAAGATTGTGCTATTGAGACTTTGCAGAATTAATTGAGCATTTCAGTGAAGGGTAGGAACAGGACAAACTTGGAGACTGAATCAAGTTCTTTGTTGGGCTGCTGGAATAACATCATACAAATCAGAGCTTAGAGAGGGGGTGATAGTTGTGAGTCAAAGACTGTAAAAAGATAAGGGCAGAATGCAAAATACACTTTTCAAAGATGTTATGGAAGTCAAAATAAGAAAAAAGTGTAAATTCTTGTGATAGTTGATATTGATTTTCAACTTCACAGGCTGTGAAGACATCTAGGAGACACAGCTGCGGTCAATGCATGAGGCGATTTCTAGACAGGGACAAACCACCCTAAAGGCAGGCACTGCCACAACCTGGCCCAGGGTTCCAGACTGAATGGAAAGGAGCACTGGCATTTGTTTCTTCTTCCTGTTGGCAGATGCAATATGACAAACCACTGGCCGCCATGCCTTCCCTGCCATGACATAGTCTATGGCCAATTCTGAGCCAAAAGAATCCCTTTTGGCTCAAACAAATTGCATCACAAATTGTGTTTGTGATGCATTTTTGTCACAACAACGAGAAAATTAGCTACCAAAATTTCCCAGTAGTGGAACAGTTAACATTTCAGAGATTATTTCTTATAAAGCCAGCGACTCCCTGAGCCTAAGGGCCCCTCTGCTTCTTTCTTTTAGATGTTGCTTCTGGATGTATTTCTTTTCTGTTATGGACTCATTTGGGTGCCTATCAAGGTGTCTCAGAATTAGTAGACATAAACATTAATACTTTAAAATCACAATGACCTATCATGTCACCTCCATGGAAATGGCTAATAGAAAAAGATGGACTATATCAGATGTTATGAGGATATATAGAAAATAAGCTTGTTACTGTTGGTGGGAATGTGTACAGGTATATTTATTATGGAAAACCATATGGATATTCTCAAAAAGTTAAGATTAGAAATACTATATGATTAATCCCACTATATATATATATATATATACACACACACACACACACACACATATGTGTGTGGTGGGGGGGCTAAAAGCTGATACATCATAGACATAGGGACACTTGGAAAGTTGTTGCACCAATAATTCACAATATCCAAGAAATACAAGGAGCTGGTCTCCAACTGCTATATATGCAAAATGAAATATTAAAAGTGAAATCCTGTGGTTTGTGACAATGTGAATTATCAGGTGAACCAAAAGCCACATGAAGTAAAACAAGTCAGGCAAAGGAACATAGGTTAAGCAAGATATTACTCATGTGTGGACTTCAAAAACATTGACGTAGAATTTGTGTCTGGAATGATGATCATTCGTGTCTAGAGAGAGTCCAGGGGAGGAAGTGGCTGATTGTGGAAGACAGTTACAGTAAGAAGCTCTGAGGTGAAATTGTACAGTATATACTGTGGGCCTTATGAAACTACAAGAAAAGATATGGGTAATTTCAGCCATGAACAAACAGTGTTTGAGGAGACATATTTGTCTCCTCAGATTAAAAACTTAGACTATATTTATGAGTATCACATGGTACCTCATCAGAATGAACATTTATTTTAATGTAAGAGGTCACAAGTTTAAAAGTCTAGTATATGGGATGATTTGGAAGAAGGAAAGGGAGGGGTAATGATGTAATTATATTATAATCTCAATAATAAAGAAATTACTAATTAAAAATAAAAAATTAATTAGAAGTACTATGATATAGAGGAAAACTAGAAATGTATTTGAAAGACATTAGATGTCCCCTTTTTAGGGCCCAAGGTCTTTCTTCTGAGAACAAGTGGTGTGTTCACATGTTCTAAGAAGAGACACCCACACAAGGAGACTGCTTGATGCTGGATCACATGGATGCTGGAGACTTTTGCTCAGGATATTCAGAGGATTAGATGCCTGTGTCAGGAAGATGAGCACTTATGAGACCCCTGGAGAACAGCATAGGCCACATCTGAGGACAGTGGGTACCTGTCACACACATTGTTGGGTCTTTTGAGGACAGGCCTTCACACCCTCACTTGATGTTTCGTACTCTTCTGGTTGGTTGTTCCAAAAACAAGAGCAAAAACAAGAACAAAACAATCTTGTTTCCAGCAATGTTTCTAAAGATGTTTACCCCTACGGTGATGAGCTTCTTGCTTTTGCTGGCTCAGTCATCCCTGCTGAGGGCTCTATATACTGTGTGAGAAAGTGGAATAAAGGCTTGTCTGCAGAGCCTGCAGTGTGCTGTGTGTTAATCCCAACGTCCCTCGCTCAGAAGAACTATAGTTGCCGTGCTGGCGCGGCACACAGAAGTGTTGATACCCGATTTCATCTTCTTTGTGTGCATGAAGCGCATATCCTTTGCGATGTGAAAGTCAAGGATTTTAGATACTACTTATCCCACTGAGAAAGGCGTGTGAAAATGAGTATGATTAAGACAAAACTTTGATATACAGGGCTAGGAATAGCCAGTGCGGATAGGGTAGTTGTTATCTGGGGGCGGGTAGAGATAAACCCTGGAAAGAGCTTGAAACTGATGTTCCCACCACAGTTGGGAGCAAAAGAAGCAGCCTGAGGGCATCTAGGTGCCATGGGTCCTGCAACTTTAAAGACCAGTTTTTGGACTAAGGTTCATGTGCCTTTCGATGAACGGTGAATTCTGGTGACAAGTAATACCAGATTTTGCCTTGGTCATATTCTTTATTCTTTTCTATCTTCCCTAGCTCTCCATATAACCCCAGGCCTAATACGTACCTAGTTCACACTCTTTGTTCTCAGAGTGCTATTCTCTACCAGACCTTGGTGACGCAATTTTGGCATGCAGATGATAATGTGAGGGGCAGGTGTGTGTGACATGTAGAAGGAAAAACTGTTGTTCGGTGTTTTCTTCGGTAAGGCTTGTAGCTTGGATTCTGGGTAGGGAGTGTTGAAAGGTTGAGTTACCTAAATCTTTCTCATGTGTTTTCAGAGAACTTCGCATCTTACCTGGAGGGGCTGGAGGAAAAGTAGGTGATTTTGAGCATGACAAAGAAGGATATACACAGTTCTTCTATTCTTGACAACTGGTTTCATGAACTCAAATTAGAACTGTATTTATTTGTTGTTTAATGTTGTTTCAACCTTGGCACTGTTGACATTTGAGCAACGGGATGCTGTCCCAGGTATTCTGTAATGCAGCACTGGAGGGTGCTTGGTCCCACAACAAAAATTTATTTTACAGGTTATGTATGGTGAGAAGAATTAAGTTAGAAAATTTCACTCTCCTTTATAATTAATGTAAATCTATTCTTCCGCATGATAAAAATGCTTAAAGACACATTTCCCATGAAAGAGATAATCTTAAAGCTGAAAATATATACAGATAGAAAATAGCCCTTTGATGAAAAGCAATTTGCCAAAAATAATATTAATTTCTTTTGGAGTTATTCCTCCAGTTCTGCTGTGCTATAAGCATAAAATTGGAGGCATTTTTTTCACTTAACAATGTTTTCAAAGTCAAAATAAAATATTACATTTGATTTAATGCTGGAGTTAGCATTTATAATTTTGTTCACAAGTGTAACAGTAGTCGTGCACCAGTCTGGACCTCCCCATAGTGCAGTGGCCCGTTCCAGTCACCTGTCAGTGTCTCTGAGGCTTTTGTCCTCCTTAGTCAGGCAGCATGGCAATGGCTTAGATGTGTCCTTGACGACAGCTCCTGGGCAGAAGCCTTGGAAGAAGCACAAAGAGAAGACCCATGCCTTGTAGTTCAGGAAGCAGTCCAACTCTGCAGCCCTCCTACAAATGTCAACAGCCGCATTCAACATTACGAGTTGTCGTTTGGATCCCTGCCTCTTTCAGACAGCTCAGGTTTGAAAAGCTGAAAATTTTCCTTCAGTAGAGAATTATGTGACCTCTGTGGAAAATGTGGAAAATGTATTTTAAGAAAATGAGTGTTGCCTGTAATCATCATTAGTAGAGAAGCAACATTAAAATTTGAGGCTGTTTCCTCCTAGGAGTTTATTATGCATTTCCCATTGACGGCACCATACTATAAAACATAATTTAGTATGCTGCTAGTTAAACCTTAGCTTTCTATCATAGAATAGTTCCTCTGACTTTTATAATCTTTAAAACTTAGTTGAGGGTAATCAGTGTTGAACTGAATCACCATAGAAATTCAGCATTATCCTTTTTTACAGGAGAGTGAAAATGCAGGAGCAAGGGGAGTTTTCCCACTTCATATCCATGCTGACCACATGCTAAAAGATGGTCTCTGATGTCCCCAAGACTCGATTTGTGTTTCAGAAAGACCATATTGGCTGTGTGGCAGGGTGATGCCAGTTGAATAGGGGTGGCCAGAAGAGGAGCACTCACTGACTGAGGAAAGATGACAGATAAAAGAGCTATCCAGGTGACCCCAAAAAAGAATGTGACTAAACATGGATAAAAATTATAGGTTACTTTAAGTTATAAGAGCTAGCTAATAATAAGTCTGAGCTAAAAGGCAAAACAGTTTATAATTAATATAAATCTCTATGTGTTTCTTTGGACTGAATGATTGTGGGACTAGGCAGGACAGAAATTTCTGTCTATAAGGCTGAGCAAACTATGTTGAACCAAGAAGGAAGCAACACTGCGCCAACATCTCTGCTTCAGTTCCTGCTCGCATCTCACCCCTGACTTTCCCAAATGTTGTGCTGTGACAGAAATAAACCCCTTCCTCCTAAAGATGCCTTTCTGTTGGGAATCTTCTCTTACAGGAGGAACCCGGGAATGGATTCCTTTCTACCTCTTTTTCTGCTATATTGAGAATCCTTAGATGTGTAACTTAGGAAACTTCAAAACTCACTTTTGGGAGCTAGGTAGATGGCTCGTTAAAGAGACCTGATTCAGATCTCAGGCACTCACATAAAGGCTGGGTGTGGTGGTGGTGGTGGAAATAAGTGGATCCTGATGGCTCACATGCCAGCTACTCTAGCCAAAGCAGTGAGCTGTTTTGTTCAGTAAAAGACCTCATTTTAAAAATTAAGAACTCTCTGACAGAGGGCTAATATCCAAAATACATAACGAACTTGAGACCCAGAAAGGCTAAGTAACAAGGAGAGCTTTGAAGGGAGAGGGTATAAATCTCCCTGGGAAGGGGAATAGAACAGATTTTGGAAGTGTATGAGAGGCAAGTGGGGGACCAGAATAGGTCAGATGTGGGAGGAGTGAAGGGAGAGAGTTCAGGGAGAGGTAACTGGAATTGGAGGACATTTGGAGGACCATTCAGAACCTAGAACAGTTGAAACTCCAGGGAATCTAAAAGGGTGACTCTAGAGAAGACTCCTAGTAATGGAGGATATGAAGCCTGGGCCAACCAACATCTGTAAGAACGCAAGTCGTGGGATTTGGGCACCAACTGAGCCACAAAACCTTCCATGCACAGTGTGTCTGCCTTTGAGGCATTAGATTAGTCATAGAACTAATTTTCCTTTAGAGGGACGAGATCTCCTGGCACAGACTCACAGTGACTTTTTCTGGCATCTGGAAGATTGTGTGCCTTGTGAGTTCTACACTGTTTTCAAAAAACACATACTCTTTTATCATTTGATCAGAATATGATATTTACACAATTCAAATAAATTTAATTACTTCAGCGAAAAATGCCTAATAGAGTCTTTAACTACCTCATCTTTTTATAACAGTCCTTCTGGGGAGCCCAGTCTCTAGAAAGAGTTGCCATACATTTGTTGGGTCTCAGGTTTCATCCATGTTCAGGGTTTGGTTTTGACTTTTCTGACTCTCTGGGTTTGTCTTCCCTTTGTGTCATCCTAGGGTAGGTGTTTCCTGACTTACACTTGCTAAACATAACTGAGTATTTGCAACGATTTCAAAACAATTTGAAAGTTTAACAACATACTTGAAAATATTGTTATTGTTGTTGTTTAAGTCCCAAACACTGAATTTTTCCTTATATCTGAATTATAGAGTTACATGTTCCTACAAATAGGCAAAACAATTTTTTTAGAATTAAATGTTGTTAAGGAAATAATACAGAAATATATTAATTGCATCACTTCCTATATAAAAACCTAGTAGCACAGACACTGAGATTAATTAATAAATGGAACCTCCTGAAACTGAGAGGCTTCTATATAGAAAAGAACATGGTCAACAAGACAAAATGGCAGCCTATAGAACAGGAAAAGATCTTAACCAAACCCACATCGGACGGAAGGCTGATCTCTAAAATATACAAAGAACTCAAGAAACTGGTCATCAAAACAATGAATAATCTATTAAAAATGAGGTACAAATCTAAACAGAGAACTCTCAACAGACAAATCTAAAATGGCCTAAAGACACTTAAGGAAATGTTTAACATCCTTGGCCATCAGAGAAATGCAAATCAAAACAACTCTGAGATTCCATCTTACACCTGTAAGAATGGTCAGTATCAGAAACACTGATGACAGCTTATGCTGGAGAGAATGTGGGGTAAAGGGAACACTCCTCCATTGTTGGTGGGAGTGCAAACTCGTACAGTCGCAATGGAAAACAGTATAGCGATTCTGTAGAAAATTAGGAACAACCGACTTCAAGACCCTGCAATACCATTTTTGGGTATATACCCAAAGAATTCTCAATCATATCACAAGGACATGTGCTCAATTATGTTCATAGAAGCTTTGTTTGTCATAGCCAGAACCTGGACACAACCTAAATGCCCTTCGACCGAAGAATAGATAAGGAAAATGTGGTACATTTACACAATGGAGTACTACACAGCAGAAAAAAAATGACATCTTGAATTTTGCAGGCAAATGGATGGAGCTAGAAAACATCATTGAGTGAGTAACCCAGACCCAGAAAGGCAATTATCACATGTACTAACTCATAGGTGGTTTTTTAAACATAAAGCAAGGAAAGTCAGTCTACAAATCATAATCCCAGAGAATTTAGACAGCAATGAGGACCCTAAAAGAGACATACATAGATCTAATCTGCATAGGAAGTAGATCTCCTGAGTAAATTGGGGGCATGGGGACCTTTGGAGAGAGAGGGTAGAAGGGAAGGGGAGAGGCAGGCAGAGAAAAATGTAGAGCTCAACAAAAATCAATAAAATAATAATATATATAATCAATAAAATAATAATATATAACTTCGCTGTTCTTTACAACTGAATGAAATGCCATTGTGCATGTACACACTTACTTGTTGGTGGGCACCTAGGGGCTTCCGTACCTTGGTCTCTCCAATTGCTGCAGCCATAAACACAGGAATGCAAGCATCTGCTCAGTAGGCAAATTTAGGTTTCTTTGGCTATATGCTCACGAGTGGAGGGCATGAGTCGTATAGTAAGTTCATTTTTAGTTTTTTGAGGAGTCCCAGAAACCTTCATGGTGCTGTTCCAGTACACAGTCCCATCAGCAGGGAAGCATGACTCCTCTTTCCCTGTATCCTTGACAACATTTGACATTTTTTTGATGACAGCCATTCTGACCAGGGGGAGATGGAATCTCAAAGTAGTTTTCATTTTGCATTTTCCCTAGGGCCAAGGATGTTGAATAATTGGGTGGGATTTTTTTCAGCTTAATTCTCTTTTTAATTTTTTCATTGAACTACATATTTTTCTCCACTCCCCTCTCTTCGCCCCACCCCCCTTCTACCCTCTCCCATGGTCCGCATGCTTCCAATTTACTCAGGAGATCTTGTCTTTTTCTACTTCCCATGTAGATTACATCCATGTATGTCTCTCCTCGGGTCCTCTTTGTTGTCTAGGTTCTCTGGGGTTGTGAATAGTGGGCTGGTTTTCTTTTCTCAGATGGAATCTGAGTTGTTTTGATTTGCATTTCTCTGATGACTAAATGTATAGAATCAGAGACAGTCATATTGAATAAGACAGACACAGGCAAATATTTTTATCATATATTGAATCTACACCTAAGGTGTGTATGTGTGTTAAGAAAATAGAAGGGGAACTGTGGGGCTGAGTGGAGAAAAGATGGAGGGAGAACGTTGTATATTTTCTTTGATATGTGGGATGACACACATGTGTTGTAGGAAATTGCTTGTACATTCCCGACTGCACAGACTCAAAATAACCATACCTAAAATGTATTAATTAAATCACTGCTTGACCTATTAGTGTTAGCTGTTATTTGCTAGCTCTTACATCTTAATTTAACTCATTTTTGTTAATATGTGTATAGTCACATGGTTGTGGCTTACTGGCAAGGATTTTGCTTGTCTGTTCCTGGTGGTGGATAAATGCATCTCTTTGACTCCGCCTTCTTTCTCTCAGCATTTAGATTAGCTTTCCCTGCCTACCTCTTCTCTGCCCTGCTGTAGGTACAAAGCAGTTTCTTTATTAATCAGTGGTAATCACAGCACGCAGACGGAAATCCCACATCACACATACACTCTATTTAGAACACTAAAAATTTTATTAAAAAGTCACCGAAGTAAAAAAAGAAAGAAAGAAAGAAATGTATCAATTACATTCTGTGTCTTTTACTGTTATTTTATTTGATTGGGATGGGGCATTTATATTCATGTTGCTGTCATGAAATGTTAGGAAAAGAAGTTTAATTCTGGTTTCCTGCATAAATTATTAGGTCAATGGGCTATGGACTACCATTGTTCCTAGAAATAGCATGCCTGCCTTTTCTCCATTGAAATCTTAGTAGCATAGGGTTCCCAGACCAAGTTTTGAAAAGAACATATAAAAGTTTAAAAATGATATATATATTATTTATATATAATAATTATACAATATATATTTAATGTATCCTAGATTGTTCTTCCTTTTTAATGCTGTTTTGATAACTATAGACCTTTGCATTTCATAATCCAGCTGCATAAGTTTCATTAATGCAACAGGGACTTTAGTTTCTTAGTTTCCAGCTAGAAGCACTTCTCTTTTGCAGCACATTTCACATTTCAGTGATAGTATTTTATCTTTATTCCTGATCATCCTTGGTGTTACCTGAAAGTAACTTAGCTTTCTTCCTGTTTTATAGCAATTAATATAAAATAGGTCATACAATTCTTGCCCAGTAATGTTGGCATTGTTGGATTTCTATTCCCTTCTCTTTTCCTGTATTCTCCCAAGAGCCACAGCACCAGCTCCTCTCTTTCCCTACATTCCAGTGTTCAAGATAACTAGGGGCTAATTACTTAGCAGCTTCCCATATTACCTTCGCATTAACTCAAGATGTTTTCTGTGTTAGTCTTGGTGGGCTAAAAGCATCTTGGGGTGTGGAATGTCTCTCATAACAGCACATGCACAGTAGAAGTTTGTTACCATACCAAAATATTTGTGAACACTACATGATAAGACATAAAATAATATAGAACTAACTTTATAACTGATGAGTTCAGGCTGTCCTGGTGATTTCTAAGGAGAGCAAAAGCATCTAACTCAGTTACAAAATTATCATTGTGCTGTGGTTATATGGAAAGACCATTAACATTTCACTGGCCACTTGTGGTAGTGTTTTAAAATTAGACTCATGTTTGACAGTGATTAAATGTCACAATGTGCTGGCTCCACAATAGAATAAGGGCTCCAAAAGCATTTCTCTCCTGCAATCGTAAAATCATGTGCCTAATGAACATGAATTTTCTTCCTTATTTCTTTACTGTAGACCATGGAACAATTTGCATTATTACTGCCCATAAATTCTGCTCTGATGAGATCAGTTTTATAGATATAGGATCAATAATACTTGAGCACATTTGTAGCTGTGTACTGCCAAATATTACTCATTAATGACTTTAAAGAAGTCAGTGCGTTTTGCTAGAAGCAAAGATGATGAGCCATTGATTATTCCTGCACAGCACAATTCCTGCCCTATTTTGTTTTTAATGCAATGTTAAATTAATTTGTAAAAGATCAGAAGCATTGCTGTATTTCCAAGATGTGATTAAACGGTTATTGAACTTTTCACAGAGGGCATTAATCAATCCTCATCTCCTCTAATCTCCTAGAGTGCTTTAGAAATCAGACAAGTGTTACCTGTAGTTCTCGAGGAACATCAATCCTGGAAGAGAAAATATCGTTATGGAGCTCAGCTCAGGTGACGGGATGAGTGGGAGGGGTCCTATTTCCCTCAAGGTTAGTCTACAGTACTATTGTTATTCCGTGAGTGGGCCAGAAATGTTACTAGAGCTTTATGTGAAAGTACTTTCAAGAGTTTATAGATCTATGTCAAGGAAGGCCTGAAAGATTTGGGTATTTGAACTTTGGATGGTTTTGTAAGCTAGCTTTCTTCACCTACCCTTATGCTTTTAATGGGTTTTTGATTGATACTTTAAGGTCACTTTAAAAAGAATAACAGAGTTGTATAAAGTCCTCCATTTGTAGTTTTCTTTAGAAATCTTCCATCTTTAACTCTAACTGACTAAGTGGAAGTAAATTGTACATAGAGACTTATATCATTGTGGACAAGTGTCCAAGTTCCTAAGTGGTCTTGGAAGTCTAGAGTGACCTCAGAAGAAAATGACTGAAGAGTGAGCAGGATAAAGTGACTGGAAGGAGAGCCCGAGGGAGAGAGCACAGGAAGGTTAAGGAAGGAAGGTCCTGTATGGCTGCCAATGCCATGGTCTCATCTTGGAATAGACGGTTATGGAGCCCTAGCAGGGGAGACAGATTCCATTTGGAAACTGGTGGGATATGGAATGAGAGAAGAGATTTTCAGGGGCTAAAAACACTGGCTAGAAATTCATTACTTTGCAAAACTAGGAGGATGTCTGAACAGAGTTTATAACCTATAGACTAGAGTTTATTAGTGTAACTGCTAAATTGCGGTCTCAGAAAAGGGCACTGAAGATCTAAATAACTGCCAAAGCCCCAAAATTACTATATGGGAATATTTAGTTCCAAAAATTTGGTGAGATAGTTAGGGAGAAACCACAAGGTTGAGGTGCTTATTCATGCTTATCAAAATGAAATAGCAATCCTGTCTTAAATAGATTTCAAGACATCACTCATCTCTCATCAGGATTTACCACATGTGTCTTGATTAGTTGGACTGGATGACAGGAACACTGATGGGACTTTAGGGTGTGAAATGCCTTTAATGGCAGTGCGAAGGACAGCTGTGAAAGTTTCGGAGGTTGGCCCTGTAAGTGACTGGTATGGTCTTTCACTAAAATGTTGATGCTGCCTGATGAATGAATTATGGATATCTCATCTACCTCCTATCTTCATGGGTTATGGATTAATTTGCTGTCTCATTTCATATTTTCAATCCTTTTCCCAATATATCTCCATTTCTTTATGTTCCTCATTTCTTGCCTTCTGTTTTTTCCTTCCCATAGCTTTTATTCACTCCAGATATTGGCTTGGAAAAATGCCTCATAATTTGACATATTTTGT